>NW_023270807.1:53679375-53692119 GCF_011800145.1 Mirounga leonina | reverse complement strand
ATAATAATAATAATAATAATAATAATAATAATAATAATAATAATAATTTTTGTTGCTGTTGTTGGAAATCGTGTTGGAAATCCCAGGCAGGTCATCAGAATTTTGTTATTTTACCTGTCAACGAGGGGATGAGCATTTCTTTTTTGGACCAGGTTTCCTTATTACATTAAACTTGGTTTCTAGAACCTGCTGATTATCCCACTTTCCTAAAATATCTTTATTACATTTTTATCAACCCTTATTTGTTTTCCGCCATCTCTCCGTTTTTTGTTTTGTTTTGTTTTTGCTCTGTACTTTGTGCTTCTAAACTCACTATGGCCTTTCTCTAGCACTCCAGAGTAGGTCAAAGAAGAGGACTTCTGTAGGAGTGCTTTTAGCTAATCCCTGGGGAAGGACCTGGTGAGAAGTGGAGGGGCTAAAGAGCTTCATCAGCACACGCTCATATCAGCCTGGACAAAAATCTGGGCCAGGCTCGTCTGTACATTCTGTCTCAGATTAACAAGATGTAGCAGTGGGTCTCTTGGTGATTTCAGCTGTTGTTTTTCTCTTGAGTCACACTATGGCAACTGGTGAAAATCCTAGGGTCGTCCTTTACTCTCCTCCTTCACTCTTCTCCTGTATAATATCTCATTTTCTGTATCCACATCTTCTCTCTTGGCTTTTCTTTCTCATTGTAGTAAAGTACATCCTAAAGGGATTCCTTTAAAATGGGTCATGGGTGACAGATATTTTGATACCAAGCATGTACTAAAAATTTTTTTTATTCTACCTTCATACTTGATTGATAGCTTGATTTCATATAGCATCCTAGTTTGGAAATTATTTGCCTTCAACATTCTGAAGGTGTGGGCGCCTGGGTGGCTCAGTTGGTTAAGCGACTGCCTTCTGCTCAGGTCATGATCCTGGAGTCCCGGGATCGAGTCCCGCATCGGGCTCCCTGCTCGGCAGAGAGTCTGCTTCTCCCTCTGACCCTCCTCCCTCTCATGCTCTCTGTCTCTCATTCTCTCTCTCGCAAATAAATAAAAAATCTTAAAAAAAAAAAAAATTCTGAAGGTGTTGATCTGTTGCTCCTGGTGTTGCTGTTGTGAATTTCAAGCCACTGGATTCTTCATTTTTTTATGTGATCTTTTTTTTCTCTCTTCTTACCTGGAAGCTTATAGAATCTCCTCTTTGTTTTCTTTCTTTTTTTTTTTAATTTAAAGATTTTATTTATTTATTTGACAGAGAGACACAGCGAGAGAGGGAACACAAGCAGGGGGAGTGGGAGAGGGAGAAGCAGGCTCCCCGCAGAGCAGGGAGCCCGATGCGGTACTCGAGCCCAGGACCCTGGGATCATGACCTGAGCTGAAGGCAGTCGCTTAACCAACTGAGCCACCCAGGCGCCCCTCCTCTTTGTTTTCATTCATAATTTTGAAAATGTACATTGGTATTCCTTAGGACGGCTCTATTTCCTCATAGCGTGGGTCCTTCCCATGTGGCAAGTTATGTTCTTTAGTTATATGAACTTAAATTATTTCCTGCCTTTCATTTTCTTTTGTTCTTTGTTCACGGAAAGATTCATGCTTCAGTTTTCTTATCCTTTTATTTTCCATTCTTTTGGTTTTTTGCCCTACCCCCTGGGATATTTACTCAAATTATCTTCTAACCTTTCCATAGTGTTTTTTTTAAACTTCTGATATCATATTTTAAAATGCCAAGGTCATCTTTTTTCTTTCCTCTTTAATGTCTTCCTGGTCATGTTTCATGGGTGCAGTGTCTTCTCTTCTCTCTCTGAGGATATCAGTGATAGTTGCCTAGATTTGTTTCTTCCTGGTGTTCTGTCAGGTTGTTTGTTGAGCTCGTCTGTCCATGTTAGAGACTTTGTTTGGATATTTGGTAATCCTTAACTATCTACTCAGGATTTAGGGTGAGGGAATAAAAAGGTGTTTAGTGGTCCTGAAGGCATGGACGGAGTTTTCGTATTTGAAACTCAACTTTGACCTTGAGCGGGTCATTTGTTGGAAAACCTTCCGAAGTATCATCTTTGGGAAAGGTCAGCTTCTCTGCCTGGACAGTGAAATGTCAGGTTGCTGGAAGTCTTCAGAAGCCCACCAGGATTGGAGCTGGCTCTGCAGTCAACCTTCGATGGATTCAGAGTTCCTTGATTTGCTCATACTTAGCGCTCTTCACCTCCTATCTCTGGCTTCCTTTTCTTTAAACATTTAGTTATGGTAGTTTTAATGCAGTTTGGGAAAAGAGTGAGTGAAATAAAATGTAAGTGTTCAATCTGCTGTCCTAACTTGGGATATATGGGAAGATTTTCAAGTCCTCTCTTCCATAAGAAGGCCTATATTAAAGCTACAGTGACAACATTTAATTATAACATTTAAAGAAGGTAGGGTTATTTAGTACAATATCCTAATTTTAGAGATCAGATAACTGAGGGACAGAAACTTTATGATTTCCTGGGTTAAGAATAATTCAGACTCAGAGGTAGAATTCGAGCATGTTTGTTTTATCTTACTGAACAACAAATAGGGATGTCGCGAAGAGGAAATATGAAATACAGAAATAAAATGAGGTATGAAGGACGTAAATTCAAAGAATGTAAGTTTAAGAGTTTTTTTTCATGACCTTTAGCCTCTGTATTAAGAGAAACTTCTGCTTATGTGAGGCCTTTAAACAATGCCCCTATTGATATAAAGAGATTTTACTGAAATCTTATATCTAAGAGTAAATTTAAATACAATATAGCATTGGAAAAAGAATACTTTGTGCAGTTTTTTGGGGGCATACTTTTACACTGATTTTAAAGTTATCTTGCTTTGTAAGTTCATGCCATTGAACTGTGCTTGTGTGAAGTTCCCATGTTTATAAGCAGAAACAAAAGTGTGGCAATAAAAAGGAATGTAGGGAAAACTGGCAACATACAGCTTTTGTGGGTAGTCGTTTTTTAAAACAGATGGAAAACTCAATATTTAAAGTCGTGTTTTCCAATGACAAGTAAACATTTAAGAGTAAGACAATTACATTTTGAAAATTATGATAACATTCTTTCTAAGGATTTGAATTTGAGATAAATCTGGTTTTTGAATGAAACCTTATGAAAAACATATTCTATAGTACAGGAAATTTTGTCATTTTGATAGTTCAGTTATAGCCTCTCTGAGAGACAGCATGCTTTGTGCTTTTTAAAATATATAAATATCTTTGATTCCAGGCTCCTGGGATTGAGTCGCTCATTGGATTCCCTACTCACTGAGGAGCCTGCTTCTCTTTCTGCCTCTCCCCCGCCCCCCACTCATGCTCCCTCTCTCTCTATCTCAAAAATAAATAAAAATACTTTAAAAAAATAAAATATATAAACATCTTGCTGACATACCCTATCAAGTTCAGGGCTCTGGACATCATCAACAATAAATATTGCCTAACTGACAGAAAAATGAGAGAGGTGATGGAGAGATGTCTGAAAGTCATTTTTTAAAAGTAGCAAGCTATTGATGGAAAATTAACACATAAGGTTCCTAAGTAAAAGTAGAAATGATAATTTAGTTATGTAAAGATTTTGTTTGTTTTGCTGTTTTTCTATGTGAATTGGATCACATCTATAGGAACACCTACACTAGACATATTTAGGGAGTTTTCCCTTTAAAATGCGAAGATTGCTCTGAGTCTGCTGTCACAGCTAAATAAATATAGTAAGAAGACATTTATTCACAATATGTCTGTGCAACTCACTGCCGGCAGTCTTAGTGACCGAGAGTGCACGTGCTCGGAATTGTCTTAAACAAGGAAATGGTTTCTCTCTGTGTAATTTTTAGCTGGAGCCAAGTTCACTTAAAACCTCTTACTATGACCAGTCTGCAGGCACAAAGTGCTATTTCCTGTTTCATCTAGCATGCATTTGAAAAAAACCAGCCTGATTTTTATGGCATAAAAATCATAGCCCCTTATTAAAACTCTGTGGATATACATTCAAGAATTTCAGGAGGGCTGGCACTGAACAGGGAAGCCAAATCTTTGTGCTTATACCTGTGGGAGGACATTCAAACAATTACTGCCCTTCAGCTGGATGCAGGCTTTCATTCTCCAGGTTCTAATCTTTCCTTTGGTCTTTCCCATCCCCAGCCTGGCTTTCCCAGTGTGTGATTTCTTTGAAAAGGAATATCTAACTCTAATAATAGATCCTCTCCTTTGTCCCGAACTGGGCTCCGTGGATAGCACATGTGTCCAGAGAGATGGTAATAGGTATTCTGGGAAGTAAAGAGTTTTAGCTAAAATCGGTTTGGGCTGGCTGCCGGCTGAGTCTCAGCTTGGAGGGTCGCTAGATTGGGCCTCTGTGGCCCTCCAGCCCCTGTCGCTACAGCCAGCTTCACACAGGCATCACCCTGACAGAGCATGACTCTCTTCTCTCTCCTGACACTCTCAACATGCAATCTGGAAGGGCCAGGAGTTAACTCCTTACAGATAGGATACAGAGGATAAAGGCTCCCTCCTCCCACCTCTCTGCTGGGTGTGCAGCGCTGAGGTGAGTTCTGCTCTCTCTCTTCAAAGGGCTCCTAGCCCACTGCAGTGACTGGTCCAGTAACAACCCCCCACCCCTTGCACTGATTCTTTCCTTCCCTGTTTTACTGTTCTCCCTCTCTCTGGCTCTCTGGGATCACTTCCCAAAATAAAGCCCTACATCTCAAAGATTCTGCTTTTGACAGGGGGAGAGGGAGGCTAATGCAGTTACAAAGAACAGGGGTTCTTGAAGTCTTCTGAGAGCTCCTGCATTTAAAAAAGTAAATAGGGGAGCCTGGGTGGCTCAGTGGTTAAGCGTCTGCCTTCAGCTCAGGTCATGATCCCAGGGTCCTGGGGTGGAGGCCCGGATAGGACTCCCCGCTCAGCAGGGAGCCTGCTTCTCTCTCTGCCTGCCACTCCCCCTGCTTGTGCTCTCTCTCTCCCTGTCAAATAAATGTATAAAATCTTAAAAAAAACAAAAAAAAGGGGCGCCTGGGTGGCTCAGTTGGTTAAGCGACTGCCTTCGGCTCAGGTCATGATCCTGGAGTCCCGGGATCGAGTCCCGCATCGGGCTCCCTGCTTGGCAGGGAGTCTGCTTCTCCCTCTGACCCTCCTTCCTCTCATGCTCTCTGTCTCTCATTCTCTCTGTCTCAAATAAATAAATTTAAAAAAAAAAGAAAGAAAGAAAAAAAGATTTAAAAAGTAAATAAACAAAAAAATAAGCACACAAACAAAAAAACTACACTGAAGGCTTGTTCGGCACTGTTTCTCAGCAGTGGAATCTTTATTTATTTGTTTGTTTGTTTGTTTATTACTAACACATTGCTACCGAAGAGAGTATCTTCCAAACCTGGAGCAGGATTGACTTCATGGGTGTGTGTCCTGTGCAGTAACATTGGGCCCTGTGCTTGGTTTAAACCCTCGCTGCCAACTTTTTGAAATTCTTAGTAATTTATGAAACAGTGGGCCCCATGAATTCATTTTGCACTGGGCCCTGCAAATTATGTAGCTGATCCTGACCTGGGCTAAGTTGAAAGAAATTCAGACCATTGACTGTTCTTGAGGAAACCTTTTGCAGTCCTATAGTTCTTGTAGTTGGAAGAACTATGCACTAAAACCGGGGGTCTTTAACCCTTTCTTTGCTGCTTTTTCACTTCATGCAGGTGGGCTAGTGATTGAATCTATCTGGGCTACAGTTTCCTTGGCTGCAAGTGAGTGGAAGATTCGATCAGTGGCTCTCAATCCTGGCTGCACATTAAAATGATTGAAGGGCTTTGAGAAATATTAAGTCAAGATGGAACTGTGGCAACAGTATTTTATTTATTTTTTTCTTTTATTTATTTTGTCTTTTATTTAAATTCAAGTTAGTTAACATGTAGTGTAGATTAGTTTCAGGGCTAGAATTTAGTGGTTCATCAGTTGCACATAACACTCAGTGCTCATTCCATCAAGTGCCCTCCTTCATGCCTATCCCCAGTTACCCCATCCCCCCCCACCTCCCCTCCAGCAACCCTGTTCTCTAGAGTTCACCATCTCCTACGGTTTGCCTCCCTCTCAATTTTTGTCTTATTTTATTTTTCTTTCCCTTCCCCTATGTTCATCTGTTTTGTTTCTTAAATTCCGCATATTAGTGAAATCATATATTTGTCTTTCTCTGACTTACCTATTTTGCTTAGCATAGTATACTCTAGTTCTATCCATGTTGTTGCAAATGGCAAGATTTCATTCTTTTTGATGGCTGAGTAATATTCATATATGTATATGTGTGTGTGTGTTGTGTGTGTGTGTGTGTGTTTAAAGCTCACTCCAGTCATTGGGAAAGTCAGCCAGGGTTGAGAACCCAGGATAGGATGGTGCCCAAGCTTCCAGCTTTTATTCTCTGTGTATAATGTTAGTGACAGGCTCAGGCTATAAAAGCTTCCACGGGTCTCATTTTATATCACAGAATAAATTATCAAGAGAACATTGGACACTATTTGTAGCACAGTAGTATTTGGGGAAGAAAGTTTACATTTTCATAGGATCTTCTTGTTGGAAAGTATCTTGGGATACTGTTCTCACAACTAATATAAATAGTATTTGTTACACTTTAGCTATGCGCACTAAGACAATAAAATGTGTGGTAGGAAAGCGGGGGGAGAGTTCAGAAGAAAGGGGAAACTCAGATGGCTTTAATATGAAGAATTACTCAAATATGTTATGAAAACACACAAAAAGCAAGCAGGCAAAGAAATAAAACCAAGTGTTGGACCACCTTCATTTCAAGGGCAAAATCATAGCTCCACATGGAAGCATCACCATAACTATCTGGAGGTTTGTAGGGCTCTGGAGGGATAGCATGATCTTATCTGGGAAGAGAATAACTGAATCAAAGACAAGGGATAAAAGAAAAGGAAAACAATCTTGTAAAAATGTTAATTAAAGAGCTTCCCCCCACCAGAACATGGGAAAGCTCTAACTGATATGCAAGATGGACTCATTAATATTATTTGTTGGATAGAAAATATGCATCTGCATTCTTTTCCAGATTTTTCTCTGATAATATAGAAGGAAGTCATTAGTAATCGCCTGTCTGTTGGAAGTTGGAGTCTTTTTAAAACCTAGCTTTTACATTATTAATATGTGCTTCATTGTGTTTTCCCCACATACCAATTATTTTAGGGGAAGGAAGAAGTTAGTTCCTTGTCATTTTTCTAACAAAATATCTTGTTTTGTTCTTCCTCTAGGACCACTAGATGCTTGATGAAAGGAAACCACTTTTATTTATTATCATCCACTAATGTTAATCTCCTTAAGTTCAGAGAGAATCAATGAGAGGTCCATAAAAATAAATTTCTACTTTACTCTCTTTTTAAAAATAACAATGTAAGATCAAAACTCCATGCCTTCCCTTGCTGGTTTCTGCCAGGAAACATGCGTCACTTGGTGTGGAAGACAGTTACTCAGAACATTGCCTGCCCTCATCCGCGGTCACAATTGCCCGAGGTTTTTCTTCTTTCTTTTCAGTCTTCTTCAACCTCAGAAACTTTAGTTCTTCTTTTGAAGCATAATCAGGTCACGGACTTAGATGGGATCCGCTGCACATCCTCTGTACTTTTTTGTCTGCCTGATTTGGTAGCAAGGTCTTCCCCTGTGCTTTGGCCTCTCAAGAAGGGGGCAAGCTTTGGATGAGCTCATCACACCCTCAAATACATTTCCTATGCTATGCCTATTATTGTTTGTTGCTCTGAAGGCTCGGATGGGCTTTGTTAAATTAAGGTAAAGAAAAATAAGGTTGGCAGATCTCTCTCCTGCTGATTGGGAGGATGGGCTTTTATTTAGTAATAAATAAATGAGAAAGGAATAGATGACACGGCTTCAATTTTCATTTTTGTAAAATCTGACGCAGGACTTCATTGATACTCTGTATACTCTGAGCACATGTCAGAAGGATGACATGCCGAAATGATGGCTTTGTGCTGAGAGAAAATTATTCTGAAGGAATCTAAGAATCTTTTGCTGATCTTCATTCCATGACTTCACTATATTTCATATTTTATATTTTTGTAAAACTAACAGTAAAAAGAGCATCGTATTACCACCTATGATTAATACACTCTGCCTGGCTCTAGCATATGTGTTATGCCCATCATTATCCTAAATCTTTATAGCATTCATATGCATTTTATAGACTGAGAAGCTGGGGTTCAGAAAGCTTAAATATCTTGCCTGTAGTCACTTCATCTAGAACTCTCGAGTCTTTTTAGTTAAGTATTTGCCAGGTTGATCACTCTGCCTTTTAGTTTTTTAGTCTGAGACATTTATATTTATTTATTTTTTTAAAGATTTTATTTATTTATTTGAGAGAGAGAAGAGAATGAGAGAGAGAGCATGAGAGGGGGGAGGGTCAGAGGGAGAAGCAGACTCCCTGCTGAGCAGGGACCCCAGTGCAGGGCTCAATCCCAGGACCCTGGGATCATGACCTGAGCCAAAGGCAGTTGCTTAACCAACTGGGCCACCCAGGCGCCTGACATTTATATTTATGTAGCCCCATGGAGATACTTTTTATACCTACCATACAAAGAAGAGTATAATCATCCTGCCTTGTTGAATATATATTTTATGGTAAATATTTAGCTGAAAAAATAGATTCATTAGTGAATTTTACAGTGATCGGTAAAGTAACTTAAATGTAAAATCCAATTCCTTGAGTATTTGCTGAAATAAGCTTTAGATACATATCGTATATAATCTACTTTCTCATTAGTTCCCTTTGGAATCCATACAATGTTTTTTATAGCATAGGCCTTCATTTGAACTCCCAAATTGATATCTGTCCCTTACTTCAAGCTTAGCAATTCTTGAGACAACAAAATGTTGTTTCTTATACTTAACAGGCTCATTGGAACAGTAAGAATTTCTTCCAGCCTTGGAATTTTATGGTAGGGACAAGCTGACCATTTTTTGAAATCATAATAACTTTGATGTGTTTTATTTATTTATTTATTTATATATTTTTTAAAGATTTTATTTGACAGAGACACAGCAAGAGAGGGAACACAAGCAGGTGGAGTGGGAGAGGGAGAAGCAGGCTTCCCGCAGAGCAGGGAGCCCGATGCGGAGCTCAATCCCAGGACCCTGGGATCATGACCTGAGCCGAAGGCAGACGCTTAACAACTGAGCCATCCAGGTGCCCCAACTTTGATGTGTTTTAAATGGATAATTATGTAACATGCACAGAAAATAATAACTGAGAATGAATTTTACACACATAAAAAGGAGAGTGGCCATATACCAGTTTGGTTATTTAAGGATAAATATGAAATTAATAATGAATAATGTTTACATAGGGATAATAACAAAAAAGTCTAGTTTCTCTTTCTCTCTCTCCACACACACACACACTTTTAAAAGATCCATTCTGGTTTGTTCAGATTTTTGGCACAGGAATAGACTAGGAAAGAAACATTCTACCATGACGTGGTAGAATGTGTGATCCCTGGATCCCAGTCCAGACCTACCCCTAACCCACACCTGTCAAATAAATGTTAGCAGTTACCTGCACTTGTCAGACCCAGGGACCCCATTTGGATATCCATTCTCCTTGATCTCTTTAATGTTTTGCTCTCCGCTCATCATCACATGTTCTCTTTCTCTTGGCCTTGGGGACTCTGAGAACTTGGTTTTCCTCCTGTTTAGGTCACTGTTTTTTCAGCCTGCTTTATTTCCTGTTCTCTCCTGGTCATGCTTTGTAGCTATTCCCCAACTCGGTCCTGCATCCTTTATTCTCTTTTTTTATTCGCTCCTTCTGATCTCATTCATGCCTTTGACTTTAGCTCTCTTCTGGCTTTACAGGCAAATAATGCTTTTGAAATGGTTTCCACTAGATTTTTCCTTCTCAAATATTTCTTTTGCATTCCCTGCAGTTCAGTCCCATTAAGGCTAAGTCATGAGACCAAGGCTTATTGCTGTAAGGAAGGAAACAAAAGATACTGTCTACAACCAAGAAGCCATCGCTCAACTTTGAATTTCAAATATGACACTTTAAAATTCCTAGAGAGACAATAGGTTTAAAAGCTATTTTAATACTCCAACAATGTTTTTTATAGCATAGGCCTTGGAGGATTCAGGGCTTCCAAAGTATAGCCTGAGGGAGCCTACATGACTCTCAGAGAAGTTCATATTGAATGTTACCATGCCTACCATAATGTGGGAATAGTTGAGTAACAAAGATGAAAGCAGGTGGCCTAGGCAGTCCAACTTCACTGGATCCAGGACACATCAGAATGATTCAGAGAAAGCGACTGAGAATTCCAAGGTCTCTAAGAGGTAGGGGACATAGAAGTGCTGGGAGGAAGACAAGAGATCTTTGATGGGGATAAGGTAGCTGCACCCCCTTGCAGCTGGAGGCCATGGTACCTGCAACAGTGCCAGAATAATGCTCAAATGGCTATGTGGCACAGTCTCAATTCAGTAGAGACCAGTGCAGGACACTAAGGAAGGCCCAAGGCACAGTTCTGTAGACACAGCAAGACCCAGAAGATGGCATAAGGACTGAGCATCCACCCCATGAAAGCCACATGGATATATAAGGTTTCTGGAATCCAGATGCAAAATTGGAAAGATGAGGAGAGGAGATCACTTACAGAAGAGAGAAATCTTTACAACTAGATACTTATCCCAAAGAGGATTTATAATATATTTCATTGGCAAGATCAGATATTTTCCCTATCACCAACCATGTCCTCTGCCTCTGCTAGGTGCAATGTGCTGTGTTTGGGCCTGTGGGTAATGAGAAAAGGACTATCTTCCTACTTTCAAGATGTTCCCGATTAGTTGGCCTTGTTTCCAAGCCACTTGCTTTCTCTAGTAGTGCACCTTTCAGGGGTCTAATGGCTATGATGTCAGCATGCTGAACTCAAGGTATGTAAGACTTAACTCATTGTTTTCCTTAGTGTCTATTATTCCACTTAAATTCTCTATTATAACTATAATTTTTCAATGATATCTCTCATACTTATAATTTATGTAGCCCCTTTGCATCTTCTTTCTTTTTTCTGAGTTGCTCAGAGACAATCTCCAAGCAACCCCCCTTGATTCCTTTCTCATTGCTACTACAGTAGTTCAGCTAACTACGAATAAATGTAACAATGTGACTCATCTTCATCACCTTAATTTATTTCCATCCTAGCCTAGAAACATTCAATGCTTGCAGGGAAGATTCCTAATTATGTAGTATGGCTAAATACTAAAGTTTCCTCATGCACTGATACCCTATTCTTTAGATAATAAATTATCATAGATGGAGTGGCTTAAGGCAGCACACATTTAATCTCTTACAGTTCTGGAGATCAGAAGTCTCAAATCAAGGTGTTGGCAGGGCTGCATTCCTTTGAGGGAGAATCTGTTTCCTTGTCTTTTCAGCTTCTAGAGCCCACCTGCATTCATTGGCTCATGGCACCTTCCTCATATCACTCCAGCCTCTTGCTTCTGTCATAACATCTCTTTCCACTCACTCTGATCTCCTGATGTTCTTTTATAGGGACCCTTGTGATTATATTGTGCCCACCTGGATAATCCAGGATAATCTCCTCCTCTCAAAATCCTTAATCATTTTTACAATCTCTCTCTCTCTTTTTAAAAAGATTTTATCTTTCAAGTTATCTCTACACCCAACATAGCGCTTGAACTCACAACCCTGAGATCAAAATCACATGTTCTACTGACTGAGCCAGCCAGGTGCCCCCAATGTCTCTTTCACCATAAAAGATAACATTCACAGGTTTGGGGGATTGGACATAGATGTCTTTGTGGGAGCATTATTTTGTCTGTCCCTGCCACTAACCATTCTAGGCTGTTTTACACTACTAAATCAATTCCCTGCTGTAGCCAGACTCTTCCTATGGCTATCCCATGGACATTCGCATCTCAACACCTTCGCTCTTTTCCCATATTTGGAATTCTTTTACTTATGGACACCAGCAACTTAAATTCTGCTCATCCTTTAGTTCTTAACTTTTCTTGCTACCC
Organism: Mirounga leonina; assembly: GCF_011800145.1. Taxonomy (NCBI): domain Eukaryota; kingdom Metazoa; phylum Chordata; class Mammalia; order Carnivora; family Phocidae; genus Mirounga; species Mirounga leonina. Next base: position 53,680,128 of record NW_023270807.1, on the reverse strand, counting down.
CAGCCAACTGTGATTTTCTTCTTCCTGACCTCTTCTAATTGTTATTGTATATACCATGTGAGAAGGAAGGTATTTATTATATTTTAACTTGTATTGTTATCACAATTATCATGAAAAAATTTTTAATCAGAGGTACTCTGCTACTCTAGGTATAGCATTAATTTTAGAGGTTAAGAGAAATACAGACATATATGTAGGTGATTCCAGGCTTAACAGAATTTATAATTTGATATGAAATAAAAAAAATTATTAGGTCAATGTGGTGGGTTTAAAAGAACATATATTTTTGAATCATAACATCCTGAGTTGAATTACAGCTATAACTTGGGGGCAATGTATTGCCACTGAAAATCAAGCATTCTCATCTATAAAATGTAGATATTTTCCTTGTAAGATTGATTCAAAATGCAAATAAATTATAGTTTGTTTTTTTTTTTTTTGGGTACAAGACTTTCTTTTTATTTTTTTTTCTTTTTTTTTATTCTTATGTTAATCCCCATACATTACATCATTAGTTTTAGATGAAGTGTTCCATGATTCATTGTTTGTGCATAACACCCAGTGCTCCATGCAGAATGTGCCCTCCTCAATACCCACCACCAGGCTAACCCATCCTCCCACCCCCCTCCCCTCTAGAACCCTCAGTTTGTTTTTCAGAGTCCATCATCTCTCATGGTTCGTCTACCCCTCCGATTTCCCCCGCTTCATTCTTCCCCTCCCGCTACCTTCTTCTTTTTTTTTTTCTTAACATAT
>NW_023270807.1:53631835-53679275 GCF_011800145.1 Mirounga leonina | reverse complement strand
ATCAGTGAGATCATATGATACATGTCTTTCTCTGTTTGACTTATTTCACTCAACATAATACCCTCCAGTTCCATCCACGTCGTTGCAAATGGCAAGATCTCATTCCTTTTGATGGCTGCATAATATTCCATTGTGTATATATACCACCTCTTCTTTATCCATTCATCTGTCAATGGACATCTTGGCTCTTTCCACAGTTTGGCTATTGTGGACATTGCTGCTATAAACATCGGGGTGCACGTACCCCTTCGGATCCCTACTTTTGTATCTTTGGGGTAAATACCCAGTAAGTAGTGCAATTGCTGGATCATATGGTAGCTCTATTTTCAACTTTTTGAGGAACCTCCATACTGTTTTCCAGAGTGGCTGCACCAGCTTGCATTCCCACCAACAGTGGAGGAGGGTTCCCCTTTCTCCGCATCCCCGCCAACATCTGTCGTTTCCTGACTTGTTAATTTTAGCCATTCTGACTGGTGTGAGGTGGTATCTCATTGAGGTTTTGATTTGGATTTCCCTGATGCTGAGCGATATTGAGCACTTTTTCATGTGTCTGTTGGCCATTTAGATGTCTTCTTTGGAAAAATGTCTGTTCATGTCTTCTGCCCATTTCTTGATTGGATTATTTGTTCTTTGTGTGTTGAGTTTGATGGGTTCTTTATAGATTTTGGATACTAGCCCTTTATCTGATATGTCATTTGCAAATATCTTCTCCCATTCTGTCAGTTGTCTTTTGGTTTTGTTGACTGTTTCCTTTGCTTTGCAAAAGCTTTTTATCTTGATGAAGTCCCAATAGTTCATTTTTGCCCTTGCTTCCCTTGCCTTTGGTGATGTTTCTAGGAAGAAGTTGCTTTGGCTGAGGTCAAAGAGGTTGCTGCCTGTGTTCTCCTTTAGGATTTTGATGGACTCCTGTCTCACATTGAGGTCTTTCAACCATCTGGAGTCTTATTTTTGTGTGTGGTGTAAGGAAATGGTCCAGTTTCATTCTTCTGCATGTGGCTATCCAATTTTCCCAACACCATTTGTTGAAGAGACTGTCTTTGTTCCATTGGACATTCTTTCCTGCTTTGTTGAAGATTAGTTGAGCATAGAGTTGAGGGTCCATTTCTGGGCTCTCTATTCTGTTCCATTGATCTATGTGTCTGTTTTTGTGCCAGTACCATGCTGTCTTGATGATGACAGCTTTGTAATAGAGCTGGAAGTCTGGAATTGTGATGCCGCCGGCTTTGCTTTTCTTTTTCAACATTCCTCTGGCTATGCGGGGTCTTTTCTGGTTCCATACAAATTTTAGGATTATTTGTTCCATTTCTTTGAAAAAAGTGGATGGTATTTTGATGGGGATTGCATTGAATGTGTAGATTGCTCTAGGTAGCATTGACATCTTCACAATATTTGTTCTTCCAATCCATGAGCATGGAACGTTTTTCCATTTCTTTGTGTCTTCCTCAATTTCTTTCATGAGTATTTTATAGTTTTCTGAGTACAGATCCTTTGTCTCTTTGGTTAGATTTATTCCTAGGTATCTTATGGTTTTGGGTGCAATTGTAAATGGGATCGACTCCTTAATTTCTCTTTCTTCTGTCTTGTTGTTGGTGTATAGGAATGCCACTGACTTCTGTGCATTGATTTTATATCCTGCCACTTGACTGAATTCCTGTATGAGTTCTAGCAGTTTTCGGGTGGAGTCTTTTGGGTTTTCCACCTAAAGTATCATATCATCTGCAAAGAGTGAGAGTTTGACTTCTTCTTTGCCAATTTGGATGCCTTTGATTTCTTTTTGTTGTCTGATTGCTGTGGCTAGGACTTCCAATACTATGTTGAATAGCAGTGGTGATAGTGGACATCCCTGCCGCGTTCCTGACCTTAGGGGGAAGCTCTCAGTTTTTTCCCATTGAGAATAATATTCGCTGTAGGTTTTTCATAGATGGCTTTTATGATATTGAGGTATGTACCCTCGATCTCTATACTCTGAAGAGTTTTGATCAAGAAAGGATGCTGTACTTTGTCAAAAGCTTTTTCTGCATCTATTGAGAGGATCATATGATTCTTGTTCTTTCTTTTGTTAATGTATTGTATCACATTGATTGATTTGCGGATGTTGAACCAACCTTGCAGCCCAGGGATAAATCCCACTTGGTTATGGTGAATAATCCTTTTAATGTACTGTTGGATCCTATTGGCTAGTATTTTGGTGAGAATTTTTGCATTCATGTTCATCAGGGATATTGGTCTGTAATTCTCCTTTTTGATGGGGTCTTTGTCTGGTTTTGGGATCAAGGTAATGCTGGCCTCATAAAATGAGTTTGGAAGTTTTCCTTCCGTTTCTATTTTTTGGAACAGTTTCAGAAGAATAGGTATTAATTCTTCTTGAAATGTTTGGTAGAATTCCCCTGGGAAGCCACCTGGCCCTGGGCTTTTGTTTTTTGGGAGATTTTTGATGACTGCTTCAATTTCCTTAGTGGTTATAGGTCTGTTCAGGTTTTCTATTTCATCCTGGTTCAGTTTTGGTAGTTGATACATCTCTAGGAATGCATCCATCTCTTCCAGGTTATCTAATTTGCTGGCATAGAGTTGCTCATAATATGTTCTTATAATTGTTTGTATTTCTTTGGTGTTGGTTGTGATCTCTCCTCTTTCATTCATGATTTTGTTGATTTGGGTCATTTCTCTTCTCTTTTTGATAAGTCTGGCTAGGGGTTTATCAATCTTGTTAATTTTTTCAAAGAACCAGCTCCTAGTTTCGTTGATCTGTTCTACTGTTCTTTTAGTTTCTATTTCACTGATTTCTGCTCTGATCTTTATTATTTCTCTTCTCCTGCTGGGTTTAGGCTTTATTTGCTGTTCTTTCTCCAGCTCCTTTAGGTGTAGGGTTAGGTTGTGTACTTGATACCTTTCTTGTTTCTTGAGAAAGCCTTGTATTGCTATATACTTTCCTCTTAGGACCGCCTTTGCTGCATCCCAAAAATTTTGAACAGTTGTGTTTTCATTTTCATTGGTTTCCATGTATTTTTTTAATTCTTCTTTAATTTCCTGGTTGACCCATTCATTCTTCAGTAGGATGCTCTTTAGCCTCCATGTGTTTGAGTTCTTTCTGACTTTCCTCTTGTGATTGAGTTCAAGTTTCAAAGCATTGTGGTCTGAAAATAGGCAGGGAATGATCCCAATCTTTGGGTACCGGTTGAGACCTGATTTATGACCTAGGATGTGATCTATGCTGGAGAATGTTCCATGGGCACTAGAGAAGAATGTGTATTCCCTTGCTTTGGGATGGAATGTTCTGAATATGTCTGTGAAGTCCATTTGGTCCCGTGTGTCATTTAAAGTCTTTATTTCCTTGTTGATCTTTTGCTTAGACGATCTGTCCATTTCAGTGAGGGGGATGTTAAAGTCCCCCACTATTATTGTATTGTTGTCGATGTGTTTCTTTGCTTTTGTTATTAATTGCCTTATATAATTGGCTGCTCCCATGTTAGGGGCATAGATATTTACAATTGTTAGATCTTCTTGTTGGATAGATCCTTTAAGTAGGATATAATGTCCTTCCTTATCTCTTATTACAGTCTTTGGTTTAAAATCTAATTTGTCTGATATAAGGATTGCCACCCCAGCTTTCTTTTGGTGTCCATTAGCATGGTAAATGGTTTTCCACCCCCTCACTTTCAATCTGGGTGTGTCTTTGGTTCTAAAATGAGTCTCTTGCAGACAGCATATCGATGGGTCTTGTTTTTTAATCCAGTCTGTTAGCCTGTGTCTTTTGATTGGGGCATTTAGCCCATTTACATTCAGGGTAACTATTGAAAGATAGGAATTTAGTGCCATTGTATTGCCTGTAAGGTGACTTTTACCGTATATTGTCTGTGTTCCTTTCTGGTCTATGTTGCTTTTAGGCTCTCTCTTTGCTTAGAGGACCCCTTTCAAGATTTCCTGTAGGGCTGGTTTTGTTTTTGCAAATTCCTTTAGTTTTTGTTTGTCCTGGAAGCTTTTTATCTCTCCTTCAATTTTCAATGACAGCCTAGCTGGATAGAGTATTCTTGGCTGCATATTTTTCTCATTTAGTGCTCTGAATATATCCTGCCAGTCCTTTCTGGCCTGCCAGGTCTCTGTGGATAGGTCTGTTGCCAATCTAATGTTTCTACCCTTGTAGGTTACGTATCTCTTCTCCTGGGCTGCTTTCAGGATTTTCTCTTTGTCTATGAGACTCGTAAGTTTTACTATTAGATGTCGGGGAGTTGACCTATTTTTATTGATTTTGAGAGGGGTTCTCTCTGCTTCCTGGATTTTCATGCCTGTTTCTTTCCCCAAATTAGGGAAGTTCTCTGCTATAATTTGCTCCATTATACCTTCTGCCCTTCTCTCTCTTTCTTCTTCTTCTGGGATCCCAATTATTCTAATGTTGTTTCATCTTATGGTATCGCTTATCTCTCAAATTCTGCCCTTGTGATCCAGTAGTTGTTTATCTCTCTTTTTCTCAGCTTCTTTATTTTCCATCATTTCATCTTCTATATTACTGATTCTCTCTTCTGCCTCATTTATTCTAGCACTTAGCACCCCCATTTTTGATTGCACCTCATTAATAGCCTTTTTGATTTCTACTTGGTTGGATTTTAGCTCTTTTACTTCTCCAGAAAGGGTTTCTCTAATAACTTCCATATTTTTTGAAGCCCAGCTAATATCTTTAAAGTGATGATTCTGAACTCTAGATCTGACATCGTACTAATGTCCGTATTGAGTAGGTCCCTGGCAGTCGGTACTACCTCTTGTTCTTTTTGTTGAGGTGATTTTTTCCGTCTTGTCATTTTGTGCAGAGGAGAATAGATTAATGAGAGAACAAAATGCTAGCAGAGTAACCATGTCCCCAGAAAATATACTCTAAACAAATCAGAAAAGACCTGAAGCAGTGGGATAAGAAAGGGAAAGAGAGAAAAAAGAAAAAGAAAAAAAAAGAAAAAGATAAAGATAAAAACAAAAACAAAAACAAACAAAACAAAACAACAACAACAACAACAACAAAAACCAGAATGTGATCAAATATGATCAGGCTGGTATATAGATCAGTGCCACACACTAGATTTGGGGTGTATTTTGGTCTTTTAGAAGAAAGTGCCTCCCAAAATTTTAAGAAAGAAAAACTTACATATGTACAAAAATAAGGGTTGATATGATGAAGGGATGGAATATGACTGTAAAAATGGAAATTATAAAAAATTTTATAAAAGGAATTGATAAGAAGTTGTTTGAAAAAAGAAAAAAGAGGATTTAAAAAAAGAAAAAAGAAAAAGAAAAAAAAAGGGAGAGGATGTGATCAGGCAGGGGAATAGAAAACACCATATACTAGAGATTTAGGGTATATTTTAATCTGTTAGAAGAAACTATCTCAAAATTTTAAAGAGAGAACAACTTATATATATAAGCCAAAAATATGGGTAACTACTATGAAGGGATAGACTATGACTCTAAAAATGAAAAATAAAAATTGTTTTTTTAAAAAAAGGGATTGATAAGATGTTGGTTGAAAAAGGGAAAAAGAAAAATTCAAAAAGAAATAAAAAGACAAAAAGACAGTTAAAAAAAATTAACTTTAAAAGACTAAAGAATCGTGGTAAAAAAGCCGTGAATTCTATGTGCAGTAGTCCCCTAGCGCTGGAGTTCTGCCGTCCTCATTGATCGGTAAACTTGGTCTTGGCCAGCTGTTCTCGCTGATCTTCTGGGGAGGGACCTGTTGCTGTGGTTTCCAAATGTCTCTGCCGGAGGCAGAATTGCCCCGCCCTTGCCCCCTCCCGGCTAAGTAATCTGCTCGGGTTTGCTCTCCGGGGCTTTTGTTCCCTGCGAGCTTTCCGTACAGCTTTGGAGGCGGAGAGTGAAAATGGCGGCCTCCTAATCTCCGCCCAGGAGGAGCTGAGAACTCGGGGCCCCGCTCCTCAGTGCGCCCCCAGAGAAAAGCCGTCAGTCACTCCCGTCTCCCCGGTCTCCGGCTGCACTCCGTGCTCACCCGGCCTGTGACCGCGCGTTTCTATCTCTGGCACCCGACCCGGCGTGCAGTCTCCAAACCCAGCAGATCCCTGCGGTGCACTCCCGCGTGGCTCCTCCCAGGGGAGGAAGGTGAGTCTCCCCGGATCTGCCACTTGTTGGGTCCCCCTGCTGAGGGAGCAGGGGCCCGACTGTGCCGCGGATCACGGTTTATGGCAACCCCGAGCTGAGAGCCCGCGCCTGGGCTCCGCCTCTGCAGCCGGCTTCCCTGCTCCGTTGCCTGGGAGCTCTGCCACACTCAGGCACCCCCGGTCTTTCTGTGACCCCGAGGGTCCTGAGACCACACTGTCCCAGAGGGTTCCACCCCCCGCTTAGCCACCAGAGTGACGTCCCTCGGTGGAGCAGACTTCTAAAAGTTCCGATTTTGTGCTCCGGGGCTCTATCACTGGCCAGAAGCGGCCGACGGAGGCCCCTCCCCCGCCGTCTATCCTCCCGAATATCGCCTCGGATTCACTTCTCCGCACGTCCTACCTTCCAGAAAGTGGTCGCTTTTCTGATGAGAGAGTTGTTGCTCTTCTTTTCTTCGATCTCCTGTTGAGTTTGTAGGTGTTCAGAATGGCTTGATCCCTATCCAGCTGAATTCCTGAGAGGAGACGAAATCCAGGTCTCCTACTCCTCCGCCATCTTGCTCCGCCCCCCCCCAAATAAATTATAGTTTTTTAAAGTACTTGATTCATAATGTAAACTCAATAGAGTTTCCTACATTAAAAAAAAGTTTAGGGGGAGTGCCTGGCTGGCAGTCAGTAGCGCCTGCAACTCTTGATCTCGGGGTCATGAGTTCAAGCCCCACTTAAGCATAGAGCTTACTTAAAAAAAAGTTTATGGGTTTTCAGAGGACTGAGAGACCATCCAGTTAGAGAAGGCTTTATGGAAGAAGTAGGATTTGAGTTAGGCCTTGTAATCTAATTGGAGATAGAAAACAGGATCCTGGCCATAGGAATTTGGTTCCTAGTGATGTATATAGCCAACCAGTTTGGGAGGAATAGGGTAGACTCTTGCAAGGAAGGCTTAAAATAAAGGCTGAAGAATTTGAAGGCCAGGCTAAAGGTTCATCTTGTCCAAAGAGAGTGATTAATCCACAAGCCTTTGTTTAGGCCTTTATCATTCCTCCAGGTAGAAACTATGTCTGTTTTGTTCATTTCTGTACCCCAGCAGCAGGACAGGGCTTGACACTTACTAAGCCCTCAGGAAATGTTCATTGAATAAACAAATAGAGCAGCACAGGACCACATCATTCCTTTGTTCTTTTCTCATGCAGAACAAACTGATCTGAAGATGTAGATATCTTATACAGAGTTCCCAAGTTTTAACTCTTCCTAAAAACCTGTAGTGAGGAGATAAATTATCTGCTGTTCTGGAAACTAGAAATACCTACAAACATTTGACTGCTTTTGAAAACACAGTAAACAAAGATATCTTGCATATAAGTCTCAGAGTCATTTCTGTGAAAAACTATTATTAACCTTATTCCTATGATTCAGACATTTTGATTGATTTGGTAATATGTGGTGATAGTTTGTATGTAGACTCAAGAGGATGGGTCTGATAAAAAATGGAAATGAAGAAACAGATTCAATTTGCTGATGCTTTCTGGTTTTTAAACAAATTTATATTTTTGCATAATTCATACTATCTCTCACTAAGTTTCTCTCTTCCTAGGAAGTTATAATGACTCTATGAAGCGTAAAATGTTTATCCCTTTGAAAATTGATTGCTGTAGCTAATGAGGGGGGAAAAAAACTGCTCATTCCATAGACACAAGAGAAGGATCTGTTGACTGTCAGAGCCTGAACTGGTTTCTAATGTCCAAACTTTTGTTTGAGAACTTTGGGCCTTATAATCTGCTAATAAACGGAAACCTCTTTTTTGTTTTCAAGATATACATTCTAATGAGCATAAGGAAGCAAGTTTAATCATTAATAGGTAGATAACCATGGCAACACCATAGTTACAGTGCTATAACCAGCATCATTTTCTATCTGAGCTAAGAATAGCATAACATGTTGAGAGTTTTACTTTAAATATGATTTCTAAGATGGGAGGTTGGTAGAGGAGGTTTAAATGCCACATTATAATTGTTCAGCCCAAATTTTGCATTTTCTCACAGATAATGGGAACAGGTTATTGAGATGTCAATGATATTTACATCAAATGTTAGTATATTTCCACTACATCAGGCTACATCTTAGAGGGATGTGTGAGATTTTTCAATAACAGGTTTTCTACTCATTTTTTAGGAAAATAGCCACTTAGGAAATGAAAAAGAAATGAAAAAAGGTCACAGAATTGAAGGAAAATAGAAATCGATTTTCTGATGTATGTGGCAGACCCTGCATGTAGGTGGGCCCGTGAGACTAGTTCTTGCTAGTAGAATATAGGAAGTTAGAAATGTCACCATCCAGGTTGAGATGGTCAGGCCGGGTGTCTCTTTCTTTGTCTTATCCCTTGTCAGCTGTCCAGGTGGAGAGGATCTAATAAAGGAAAGATGGTGGAGTGACTAGATAGAAGGGTCTGTGGTCCTGGAATCATTTCATAAAGCAGAGCCCACCATTCACCCTCACTGCACTGTTCCCTGAGCAAGAAATTTGGTGTTGTTTGTTTCTGGGAGCATCCTAGTCAGGATGGGTGGGGAACTTTGAAAGTCAAGGCAATCCAATCCCACTTTGTGTTGGCTCAGGCTCAGGAAGAGATGTGGCACATATATCAGTGTATATTCACAGGAGCTCATTGCATTCTCCTTTGTCCAATGAGCCATGGCAGGGACTGTTTCTTCCCCTGTACTTTTGAGGTCCCTGTCCCCAGGGAACAAAGGCCACACCACATGCTCTGCCTGGAATGCATGGCATAGAGCTGAGCTTGGTTGAAGTAGATTGTCAAAACCACTACATGTTGACAAATTAAGAAGTTTAGCTAAACTGCTACTTAAAACCCACTAGGCACTGTTTTTTTGCTAGTAAGCATAATGCCAGTAAAATAGCTTCATTTCTTTTCTTTTTTGTGAGTATTTCAGTCCCTGTATCTGCTTTCCTTTTTACATGGTGAAGGATATTGATAAACTCCTTTATGAAACATGGGCTATTTTTATATAACTTTTTAAAATAGTATACCTAATATTCAAGAAAGAAAGCAATTGATAACTTTTAGAGTGTACGTTTTTTGACATCTGGTAGTCCTAAGTAAACCTTAGGAATATTTATTCTCATGTATAAATTTTTTAATTAGCCAAAAGATCTTTGTTTTACTTTTTAAAAATATTTTATTTATTTATTTGACAGAGAGAGAGAGAGCACAAGCAGGGGGAGCGACAGGCAGAGGGAGGAGAAGCAGGCTCCTCAAGGAGCAGGAAACCCGATGCGGGGCTCGATCCCAGGACCCTGGGATCATGACCTGAGCTGAAGGCAGATGCTGACCTGACTGAGCCACCCAGGTACCCGATTTTTTTCAATAAATATACCACAGTACTGTATTTTCTCTTCCTTATGATTTTCTCTTTTTTTAAATTAATTTATTTATTTGAATGAGAGCAGTGGGCGGGGGACAGATTGGAAGGGCAGAGAGAGAGAGGGAGAAAGAGTCTGAAGCAGACTTCAGGGTGAGTGCAGAGCCCAACACGGGACTTGATCTCATGACCCTGAGATCACGACCTGAATCAAAACCAAGAGTTGGTCACTTAACCAACTGCACCACCCAGGCTCCCCCTCTTCCTCATGATTTTCTTTTTTTTTAAAAAAGATTTTATTTATTTGACAGAGAGAGACACAGCGAGAGAGGGAACACAAGCAGGGGGAGTGGGAGAGGGAGAAGCAGGCTTCCCGCAGAGCAGGGAGCCCAATGCGGGGCTGGATTCCAGGACCCCAGGATCATGACCTGAGCCTAAGGCAGACGCTTAACCAACTGAGCCACCCAGGTGCCCCTCTTCCTCATGATTTTCTTAATAACATTTCTTTTCTCTGGCTTGCTTGTACAAATATAAGTACAAATATATATTAATCAACTGTTTATAGGTATGTCAACAGTAGGCTATTAGTAGTTAAGTTTGGGGGAAGTCGAAGTTATATGTGGAGTTTTGACTGCTTAGGGGGCCTGCACCCCTGGCCCCCAAGTTATTCAATGGTCAACTGTAAAATATTGTTTTCCCTGAGTTTTTCTCTATAACACTTTTGTTGTTATTATGAGAATCTACTCAGGGGTGTTAAGAACAATCATTCCTTAGGATAACATATAACTAATTCTTAAGCAATGCATCTTATTCAAACTGGACATGTTTTAGTCTTGCTATGTCACCTAAAGGTTAAAAGAGTATATCATTTAAACCACTACAAGATGAAAGGCAACACCCACACACTCTCATTTCTGTCTCTCTGCCTTTGCCCTGCTCTTCTCTGCCTCCAGGAGCCACGATCAAAGATCAGCTGTCCCTTGCAGTGCAGCAATCCACTCGTGTCTAATGCCTGGATTCGGAGTTATAGACTATGAACCAAGCAGATGGTAGCCACAAATCCTAAAACTGGATGCACTATGGCTTTTATGTAGAAAAACTACGTTTAAGCCATTTTATATGTCATCTTCTTGGGGGTCACTTTCTTACAAATATTCTCAGTAACACCTTCATAAGTGAATTTTTAAGAGAAAGCTGAAAGTGTGCTTGGTTTTTAAACTTAAGCCCAAAATAGGTGAACCAAACCCCAGATGATCTTATCACTTTCCTTTTCCATTTTATATTTCTTGAAGAAATGTTTTAAAAGTAAAGCAAAGGATGCGCCTGGGTGGCTCAGTAGGTTAAGTGTCTGCCTTCGGCTCAGGTCATGATCCCAGGGTCCTGGGATCAAGTCCTGCGTCAGGCTTCTTGCTCAGTGGGGAGCCTGCTTCTCCCTCTCCCACTCCCCCTGCTTGTGCTCACTCTGTCTGTCTCTCTGTCAAAATAAACAAATAAAATCTTAAAAAGAAAAAAAATCCACTTGTATTTATTGAAAAAAAAATCCACATGTAATTCATGGATTTATTGAAAAAAAATCCACATGTAACTAAATGCAAATTTAGTTGAACATGTACATACCTAGGAAAATATACTTGGAGGAAATGCATAAAACATAAATCTTAGTTTTTTAATTTCTATTTTTCTCTTTACACTTTTATGTATTTTCTAACTTTGGAGAACGTATATTATTCTTTTGCAATTAGGAAAATACAAGCATTTAACATAAGCCATAAATTTTAATACAGGTTAGCCCACAGTCATAAATCCCCAGTCCATAAAGAAGGAAACACAGGATGTGGGAGGCTGTGGGTGGCAGCAGTCTGAGGAACCAGAAAGCAGAACCGAAATGAACCGAGGACAGTTTGGTGACGAGTAGAAGCCTTTGGCCATGAACATCATTTAATCATAGTGAGTATTCATTTCATTCTTAGTCCATCCCACACACTGTCCTCAGAGCCTTACATTAATTAACTCATTAAATCCTCACAGCAGCTCCATGAGGGAGATACTATTTTATTATTCTCATTTCACAGCTGATAAAAAGACTGAGGCAGAGAGATGAGTTAACCTGCCTGAGTTCTGACAGCCGGTGAGTGCAGAGGGCACGATGTAATTAAGGGCCATCACATCCTAGAGTCTGTGCTTTTAATCCTGATGTTCCACTGTCTCTGTGCTGACATGCATTCACTGGTGTTATGGGTCAGGAAGGGACTTTTAAAGAGGCAGATGCTCCTGTGGGCACATTGACTTTTACTACAAGAGTCCCTTTATTGCATATTAATTGTGTGGCTCCAGAAGTTTGGCAGGGGTCAACTCCAGGATATTTGAATCCGAATTTCATGTTCTTCCTACCTCACCATGCAGAATACCAGGAAAGTGCTTTGTTATTATTATAAGAATGAATTGGGTGGGGGGCACCTGGATGGACCTGTGTGGCTCAGTAAGTCAAGCATCTGGCTCTTGATTTCCGCTCAGGTCATGATCTCAGGGTTGTGAAATCGAGCCCTATGGTGGGCTCTGCACTGGGTGTGGAGCCTGATTGAGATTCTCTTCTATCTCCCTCTACCCTCCCCCACCACCCATTCCTTGAGCATGCTCTCTCTCTAAAAAAAGAAAAAAAAAAAAGAATGAATTTTCTTTAGGAAAGCTTGTTATACTAAGAGGCCGACTTTGCTCTGCATGTTGGGTAGCATCTTGGTGCAAACGCTGCTGATTATTAAACACAATATTTTGATTCATCATGAGCCATTCGTGTTTATTTTCTAGGTGGGTTAAGAGATAATACTGGATCCTATTTAGAAGCAAAAATGCATTACTTTAAACATTATTATTTAGCTAGATTGTGAACATTGCCAAGAGACAATAGGACACAAGAAAATCAACTTCCAAAAATAAAGGAGCACATATCCCCATCTGCCTCACAACTAAAAATGATTTAGTCATCAAATTTTACAAGTAATATGTGTGGATTAAAATAATACAATGAAAAAAATTTGTGAACTCTTTCAGTATCCTGAGCTGTCATATGCCCTTTATTAAAGGTACCAAAGTAAGCCATTCAGTTGTGATCTGGAGAGAAATGATCTTTCCCTTAATTGTGTCATAGTAGGAATCAGCTTTAAGAACCCCTAAAACTCTGTCAATATAGAATTATTTGAGAATAATTTGAAAAGCAAAATAAATGACAGCTCATTACTCTCCCTAATTAAAACAAATTAATTGCAGCAACGTCTCAGAGCGATATACAAGGCGGGTGAATATAATCAATTTAAATAGACCATTGATTGCAAAAGAGGTTCAGATCATATGAGATTTCATTAAGCAGCACTAGATAGTTAAAGTCTGGTACAACTAACAGTTTCATACTCTTCTCAAAGTGCTTCATATTTTTTTCAAAATATTTTGGTTTAGTGAAAATTATTACAGTGTTATAACTGCAATCCACGGACCATTTCTTGTACTGTATGACTTCCCCCATCACATCCTTTTTCATGATGTCAATTCTCAGCCATTCAAATAAAGATAATAATTTTCATGATGCGCTTGATGATTTTCTTTCTTCTCAATCTAGAAAAGTAGCCTGTATTGAGTAAACAGGTTCTTGAGAAAACTTCAATTTTAAAGATATTGTCTTAGACAGCTTGCAAATGGAAATTAGGGAGGATGTGGCAGTGAATGGATGGATTTGATTGAAGATCAGCCTTGAATAAATCCATTCTCTCTGATCCCAGTATGGAGAGAGAATGTATCAAGGGCTGGCTAATCCCACCCAATGCCTCCCTCCCACCCCACACGCCATCAGAACATGGATGCAGCTCTAGGGAAATTGGGATTAAATTGCTGCTACTCGATGGATTACAAACTAAAGATAATAAAATTTCAGAAAAAAATTGAAGTTATATTTCTTTTTCTGTGGATGTTTGCAGACCAGTGAGGGAGAGAGGGAGAAAATACTGAACAGATTTTACACACACACACACACACACACACACACAACACACACATATAATGCTACTGAATTTCCAGGAGACACCTTCTAAACTATGTGAGCAAGAAAGCCTGTCAGAAAAGGTGATATTTAAGCTGAAACGTGAAGGATACATTGAAATAGATCATAAAAATATGTGGAATCGGAAAAAGCCGAACTCACAGAAAGAGAGAGTATAATGGTGGTTGCCGGGGCCTGGGGAGAGGGGAAATGAAGAGACGTTGGTCAAAGGATACAAACTCTCAGCAATAAGATGGATACATTCTAGGAATCTAATGTACTGCGTGGAGACTAGAGTTAACAAACATATTATATACTGGAAAGTTGCTCTGAGAGTAGATCTTAAACGTTCTCACTACACACACACACATACACACACACAGAGAGAAATTATGTGAGGGGATGGAGATGTTAACTCACCGTATTATGGTATCATTTTGCACTATACACATATATCAAAACCATCATATGTACAGCTTAATCTTATATGCTGTTAGATGTCAATCAAGTCTCAATAAAGCTGGAAAACAAACAAATAAAAAATTATGGAGAAAAGAACATTGTAGGCAGAGGCTGTAGCATGGGGAAAGCCCTGAGGCAGGAGAGAGCTTGTACTTGGAGGAATCTGCAAGATGCCTCTGTGTGTGTGTGTGTGTGTATTTCAGTGAAAGAGGATGTGAGCTCTGCAAGGTCAAGTAGAACAGGTAGATAGAAGACAGATTCTCCTCTCAAAATACCCCACCTACTTCCAGTGCTGGGATGTAACTTAACCAGACAGCTGACCTAACTTCAGTCATTCTTTCCCTTGGACATCTAGAATCGGGAGTAGAGGCTGAGACAGGGCAGCAGGGAGCTGAACAGCACAGCCTTATTGTGTAGGCCAGTATCAGCATCAGGGGGAGTGAGAGTCACATGGAAGGTAAGGTCATGAGGAGCCAGAAACAGGAGTTTTCATGAAAAGGCATTTTTTTTTTGTAAAGAGAACAAAGGAACGGATGCTCAAAGAAAAGCAGAAATGAGAGCACATGTGGATCCAGAGACTGACTATCAGAGAAAGTCATTGCTAGCAATTTTTCAGTTTCTTTGGGGTCCTGCTCCTCATTCCTATAAGGTCCTACTCTTTCATATTTCATGTGAGTCTGTGGTGGACACTCACCATTTTTGTCTGCTCGGCACTCATTCATGTCTTCCCCAATTGTGGACTCTGGTGGGATTGTCCACTACAGCATCCCTCTGGTCCTTTGGTCCAGGGATGAGCCTATGGCCCAGAGATCTAAGGAGATCAGGTTTAATCTTGGTTAAGAGAGCCATCCTTGTCTATGATTTGGCTAACTGGAGTGCATTCAAAATATTAACATAACATGTACACATAAGCACAGAAAACTTCCCAGGAGGACACACCTCAACATCTTCAAAGTGGTTATCTCTGGTTTAACCAGAGATCTGAGTTAGTTTCATGTTCTTTATTCTATCTGTATTTTAAAACTTTCATTACAATGACATATATTACTTGCATCAATAAAAAACATAAAAACACTTTAATAACATAAGTCATGTTCTTTAAAACTATTTTGAAAATATGTTCTCAGCAGTCATTCAAAAACTATGTGTTCTGTTCCTATCCTGTACATGGTATGGTGCCAGGTATGGTAAGATCACTGGAAAAGAACAAGAACAAAATAATCCACATCCATACTTTGGTGGGAAAAACGTGGACATTTATACACAGACCAAGCACAGTTATTCAAGTTAAGCGCCATAGGGGCACAGAAGAAAGGGAAACACCTGAGGACTTATGGAAGGGTTTTGGAAAAGGTAATGGACACAGACCTTGAAATATTTCACCAGAGGCAGAAACGAGGTGGAAATTAGTCCAAGGAGTAGCACAGTGGCAGTGTGAAAGGTCACTGCATGTTCAGGGCAGGGCTGCAGTGCTCGTCCCGAAGGACCGGAGCAGAGCTCTTCGTGGTGGGAGATGAGGAAAGTCCAAGTGACTCATCTGCGAAGACTAGATGGAGAGGCAGCATTGCCTCCAGGCAAGCGCACAGCTTTGGGGTCAAAGGGACTGTGGTTGAAGTCTTGAAGTTGAACTCTGGAAAGATGACTGAGGGAAGCAGCTGCAACTCCGTCCCACCCAAGAGCACCTCTGCTAGCTGAATCAGGCACCCTGAGAAGTACGTTCTGGCACTTATGGCCTCAGAGGATTCATTCTAAGCTCCCCTATAAATGACTCACTGCATATGGGCACATTGCGAAAACAGAACAGGAAAATACTAACTTGACTATTTCTCTAAAACAACCTTGCAAGTCAGCTCTCGTCCATTTTTCTTTATGTAATTTCCTACTCCAGGCCTCCCCACATGTCATTCCTCCAAGGATATATTTCAAAAGCCAATCACAATGAGAGATCTCCTTTATGGACCCTGACACATATTTTCCTCATAGAAGTGAGATGTTGCTCGCCTGACTCCTTCCCTGTGCAGTGCCTCCAGCAGGGGCCGAGTGGACAGTTGGAAGCCTTCACAGTGAGAGGATGTGGAGTGTGGCACGCCAGTCCCCAGAGGAGTCTTGGCACCTAATGCAATGTCCTGTGAGATCTGCGCTCACATTTAGGCAGCTCACACTCTGCTGTTCTTATTATTGTGCCATCCTCTGGCGAAACTTGCAAAGCCAAGCCATGGTTACATGCAGACGAAAAATCCAGTTCCAGTAAATGAGGCTCCAGGCTGAAGAAAGAAACTAAAATGTAGACTCAGGTTGAAAACAGTTATGAAGGGCCTTATATTTGAGATTTCCCTAGCTGTTCCATAGAACACAATTGTTATTTGCTCTAGCCCAGTTTACATCATGGAAGCCATAAATGTAGATGCCAGTCACTGGAAATATTTGGAAAGAAGAGTTTAATTGTTTGAATAATTGAAGTGACTACTGGCACTTCCATGCAGATTTGCAGCATCCCAGCATCCCCAGACACCTACTCTTCAGCCATGCCTGTGAAATTCCTCTTCTGCTCTGTTCCTGAATCTCACATTTTTGTTATAACCAACACTTCTTCCTGGAGACAGCTTAATGTCTACACACTACTCCTTGATGAATCTGTGTACTGATGTGGTAGACTCTATAGGAGGTAGATGTGATGAAGGGGTCTAGATGGGATATAGTTGGATTCAAGTCCTGGGACTTCATTAATAAATCAAGAAAAAAACCCTTCTCCTCTTTCTTAAACAGGATTTCTCAAAATGTAGCCTTTCCCAGAACTGCATGATTAGAATCTCCCAGGGAATGCTTGTTGGGTCTTTCTTGGGTCTTGGATTCTTGGGTCTTTCCAGGCACACTGCATCTCCAGAGAATGGAGATCTGGAACTACATATTTTGAAAGCACTGTAGGCAATTTTGTTAGGCATTTGAGAGCCACTTCTAAGGCAAAGGAATAAAACTACCTTCTTTCCTCTCTCAGATTGCTTTGTAGTGAATTATTTGTCCACCAAAGTTGACTTTGAAGGTGTGTCTTAGTCTTTTGGGGCTGCCTTCACAGAATACCATAGACTGGGTACTTCATAAAGAGCAGAAATTTATTTCTTACAATCCTGGAGACTGGGAAGTCCAAGGTCAAGGCACACACAGATTCAGTGTCTGTTGAGAGCCCACGTCCTGGTTCATAGATGACTGTGTCCTCACATGGCCAAAGAAGGGACAAGGGAACCTCTTGGGGTCTCTTTTATAAGGACACTAATCCTATTCATGAATGCTCTGCCCTCATGACCTAATCACCTCCCAAAGGCCACACCTCCAGATACCACCATGCTGGCGATTAGGTTTCAAC
Organism: Mirounga leonina; assembly: GCF_011800145.1. Classification (NCBI taxonomy): domain Eukaryota; kingdom Metazoa; phylum Chordata; class Mammalia; order Carnivora; family Phocidae; genus Mirounga; species Mirounga leonina. The sequence continues at coordinate 53,661,962 of NW_023270807.1, read as the reverse complement.
AGATGAAATGGGGGGAGAAGGGGATACCCACTTTCAGTTTATAGCAAGGTGTGTGTGAGGATGGAGAAAAGTTGTGGGGGATAGGTTTCAGAGAAGGAATAACAAAGTCTGATGAAAAAGAACAAAATTCAAGATCTCTCCCTCATCGTATCCTGACATCAGAGATCTTCCCATAGGACTTCCAACATACAGATTTTGCCATGGATATTTTTGAAGTGTATACTTTCAACTTTAATACTGAATTATAGTTAAATTTCTTGGTGGCTGAGGATGGAGAGAGCAGGAGGAAAACTATAGTCTATCGGAAAAGTATTACATTTGTTTCAGGCCAAATTTGGGTCATAGCTGATTGATTGCATGTGTTGTCTATACTTTAGGGAATATCAGGATTCTCTGCATATATACAATACATGAGTACTCATTTTATTCATTTATGCATCTGTTCAGTACTTATCCCATTGTGAATAATAGGTGTTCAAAAAGCAACTCCGTGAATGCATGCTCTTTGTTATATTTGTCATTTACTTGATATTGATTAGTTGATCATGACTATAACCTCAATTATGTTGCTGAAAAGATGGAGTGGTATAATGGAAGGGGCTCAAACTCTATAGAAAGAACCTAGTGGTTAACATGAAACAAGAGAGTTTGTTTTTTTTTTTTAAGTTAATTTATTTAAGTAATCTCTACACCCAGTGTGGGGCTCAAACTCACATGACCCTGAGATCAAGAGCCACACACTCCTCCAACTGAGCCAGCCTAGCGCCCCAACAAGAGAGCTTTTTAAAACTGTGTAGCACAGTGCTGGGTGCATAATAAATGAAAAGATGAAATTTGGGTCCCTTTAGTTTTAGTTTTAAAGAAAAACATGATTGTTGAAAGCCAAAGTATAAAAACTTTGTAGAGAAGTTCTATAGACAAACTGATCACTAGTATCTACAAATAATCCCAAACTAAAATCGGTAAGAGAAAGAGAACGGTTTACCTGGTTTTTTACCCTAGACAATTTACTTAGCTTCCTTTCAAGCCTTAGTTTACGTGTTTGTAAAAATAGGAATAATAATACTTAAAGGGACTTTGTAACTATTAAATAAGAAAATATATATAAAATGCTTAACACAAAATAAATACCCAATGAATAGAAGCTATTTACATTAAATGCAATAATATGGAATGGCTAATAGTAATCAGAAAGGTTATTAAAATATGGCCCTAAAAATAAGAACTTGGGAAGATGTCTAGTCTAAAACTGGACTTATTTTGACAATGATCTGTAGATATTTCTACTGCAGCATGTTTTTTTTAAAGTATGTATTTTTGTCAATCACTCTCTCCTCCAGATGACACAAAATATTTTTATTTCTTTAAAGATTTATTTATTTATTTTAGAGAGAGAGAGCACATGTGAGTCAGGGGAGGGGCAGAGGGAGAGGGAGAGAATCTCCAGCAGACTCCCCACTGAGCGTGGAGCAGGTGTGGGGTTGGATCTCACGACCCTGAAATCATGACCTGAGCCGAAATCAAGAGTTGGACGCTTAACCAACTGAGCCACTCAGGCACCCTGGCACAAAATATTTTAAATACTGAAGTAGATTTTAGAAATGGCTCAGGAAAGGACACTTTGTTATCTTTCTGAAGTTACTATAATAATACCCATAAACCCCTCGAGCCAGCAATGTTCTCATATCTGAGGAAATTGCTTTAGTGAGTCATGTGCAAATTCTCAACAGTAAGCTGCACAGAAATTTTGATCAATATATTTTATGGGAAAAATTACACCTTGGGATAATGATTCTTTTTCCTCATGGATATACAATTTGCAACCAAATTTCAGACCATTCCTTGGAATTATACAATTGCTATGAATCAGTTAAATGAGCAGAGATGAAGTAAGTGGAGTTTTCTTTTTTTTTAAATTTGCCTTAAATCTTTTTGGCTTTTCAAATAAATACATAAGTGAAATATAAGAGTTAGGGAAAATATTTTAAGGTTTTAGAAATTATTATATATTCTTATACATTATGGTTTGATAGGTTTAATTCACTTACATGAGCCTATGAGTTTCATACGTTGGCTAAGATGTAAGAATAAGACCCAGTTCTCACTGCCAAGGAGCCTATATAAAGAAATGAAAATAATTATACAAATAATATCTTTAGAAAAAATCAAATGAGATGTACAAGTGCTATGTGTGAAGTATAAAGCATTATGCGCTAAGGGATGAGGGATGCTGCATTGAAGAGGTGCATTTGACCTGGGTTTGGGGGCTCAGAAGAATTTGTATTCTAGAAATGGGCATTCCACTTGTCAGAAAAGGCATAAGCAAAGTCTCAGGGAGAAGAAAATATATGGCAGATTAAGGGAACAAAAAATGTAACCAGTTTTGGCTGAAGCAAAGGATACTGGGAATCATATGTAATAAATCATAATGGTAAGCTAAGGCCCTGTATGAAGGCCTTGGGAGTTGTAAGCATTGAATCATACTGAGTGATAATCCTGAGGAAAAAATTATTCATGTGAATAGTGGTGGGGATGGTAAACAGGTCGAGAACATCTGCTGTAGTCAATGGAAAATAGTTGCTTTCCTCAGCAGAAAAGTTTGGATTTTTTTCTAAACAGAGGATTGACATGACCAGGGAGTTAGATGACTAGTAGCTTACTAGCCAAGAGGAAATGATGGCCAGTATCTATGTAAACATGCAAGTCAAATATTTGAACTGAACTTCTGCCCCTCTCTCAACCCATGCTAAAATGACAGTAAAGAGATTTTAGTTTTTAAACCTAAAATGACAAAGAGAGTGAAAAGGAGCCAACAGCAAAAATTTGGGAGCTGCAACGTTGATGGATGAACAAAAACTTAATTGGCAGACCTGAGGAATATGAAGAGCTGAAAAGTAACGCAAGTTACAGTCCAGAGTGCTCAATGGCTAGGGAGTTGTTGGCACCAGTCGCTTCTGGGAGTGTGGGTGAATTGGGGGCTATAAACCAAATAATTAACTGAATGTTTATTTAAGTAGAGGATGGTCCTACAGGGGAGGCAAAATTTTACTTCTATGCATCTTAGGTTTTCAGCTGGGACTCTTTACCAAAAAGAGAGATTAACGAGAGAAAACAGTTTATTAACGTGGGCTATACATATCACGTGAGAGAAACCTAAACCAAAAGTAAATAATCCAAAATGGTGGCTTGGAATTCCAGCCAATATAGCATCTTCAACAAAGAACAATACATTTGTAAAGAAATGACATAACAAAAAAAGGCAGTTTTAGACTTCCAAGGGCAGCAAACTGGGAAGGTATGGGAGGAAACTCATGGAATCAAGTTTGTTTGCAGATTCCTTTAGTGCCATCTCTGGGCTGCTAAGTGTCTGTCTCTGGTAAAAGGAGAATTTGTATCCTGCCTCCAGGTAGAAAAAGGGGAGCTTTCCCTGGGTTTTCTGCTTCTTAATTGCCTTCAGCTCAAAATAATTTTTATGTCAAAGGGGCATATTTTGGGGTGACATATTCTGGTTTCCTTCATCCCCTCTCTTCTTTCTTCTATTGCATAAAGCCAAGACAATCCCCTCTTTTAACTAGGCAGGAGACCAGAGATTTATTCTCTGGGGATTATAAAATAGAGGATTTTAGGAATGGGGAATATCAAATAGGTTAAAGGGCCAGCCAAATCCAATCTGACTCTTTGCGATTACCCTATAGTCAAGCTCCTCATTGACAGCTCCACACGTTCATTCGAGGCTTCCAAACAGCCCATTAGTGAGCCATTCCGAAATGTAACCTATGACATGGAAGATGGAGACCAAAACAAAAACTTAGAGAATCTGACTATGAGGGAAAAGAAAACATCAAAGAAATCAATCATTAATATCCTCCAAGAGACGAAAGAAGAGATTACATCCATGAAACAGGATCGGGTGCTGTGAAATGGGACAGAGAACAAAGAAGAATTATTAAAAATTAAAAATAGGAGATACCAGAAATGAAAAAGAAAAAAATCCAAAACCTCTAAGCATGGTAATCAAAAGTTAAGCAAACCTCCTAGAATGCAGAGGAAAGGGGAATGTTCCAGGCAGTTCAACATCCAAATATTAGGAAATTTAGAAAGAACAAACAGAGAAAGTGAAGAGGAATATTTTTCAATTATATATATATATATATGTATTTCAATTAAATATATGATATCAATTAATTATATATATATTATGTATAGAATATATCATCTATGTAATACACATCTATTATATTATATATATATAATAAATATATAATGTGCATATATGTGTGTATATATAGAAAACAATGTCTTCTAGTCTCTGGTGTGGCTATGATCTGTGACATTTTTATTTTTTGATCCTTTGTATGACTCCCCTTCTCCTACTACTACTATTTATTTTTCTATGTCTCCGGAAGTTTGTTGCATAGACGACAAAATATGCCCCTTTGTTTGTTGGATCTTTCCTTTGTCTCCAGTGTCCTGAAATTTCGTAATGACGTGCTTCAAGGGGGGTGTGTCTTCAACCATTTTGCTGAGCACTCTACTCGGAGAGCCCTTTCCATGTGGAAACTTAATGTTCTTTAATAGTGAGATTTATACATTCATTATGTGAGATTTATACGTACAATATTTATACATACATAAAGTATGTGTAAATCTCACCACTGAAGGACATAACTTTTCTAACCTAGAATTCTATGCCCATGCAGGCAAATGTGAGGGTAGAATTTTACAAGTCTTAAAACATGTACCTTCTCTGCACTGTTTCTCAGGGTGCTACATCAGCAAGATGAGAAGTTATAGCTAGAAAAAAGAAGACATGGGGTCTCCAGGAAACAGAGCTCCAATCCAAGTGTTGGAAGACAGGATTCATCAGGGTGATGGTGGAGGGGGTTTGGCCTGGGTTCGGGCAGGGGTAGGGTGCGTCTGAAGTTCAGTGAGAGGTATGTGACTACAATGAAACTGAAAGCACACCTGAGCTGTCTGAGCGTATTGAGAAGATGCTGACACCATAGGGGAGGATTCGTGGTTGAATTCATAATTGAAAACTCAGCAAATGACACTCCAGAGCAAACAAACTGTTCATTAAGGAAGGGAAAGACACATTATGCTGCATGAGTCAATAAAAGCGTTTACTTGGTCATAACAAAACACTGACCCAACCAAAATCACAGTGTATTTATATTTGAATGACGAAGATTGCAGAGGGAGTAGGAGCTGGGGAGAAAGAGAGCAAATCATCTTCTGTTGAGAGATATTAGTGGCCAATGCCTAAACATTAAAAACTCAAGCAGTAGCCGTATACACATGTTGCTTAGAAGTAAGGACGTACTAGATGAAAGTATCATCTAAAAGAGCAGAGAAAGGAAGTGGGAGTCTAAAATTAGATGAGAGAGTGAGGAGGGGCAGGAACAGTGAAGAAAGGAGGGTTAGGACTAGGTGAGAGAGATGGGTTAAGTTAAATCTATGGGCCTGGGCAACTGGCTGGATAAGAGAGGGCTGGAAAAGGATGACAGGGGGCCCAGGCAGGGTAACTGTGAAGTTGCTAACAGAATTCAGAGAAGAGAATTCCAGAGAAGACATGGGTTATAGTAGGGGCAGATAAAGGAAGACAGTGGAATATAGTAGAAATACAATGGCTCAGGAGTATGAAGATCTTAATTCTGCCGCTTTGTCTATGTGGCCTTGGACAGACCACATAACCTCTGTGGGTTGCAGTGTCCTTACTACCAAGTGAGAGAGGCAGTCGAGCATAGTGGTGAGGAACCCACTCTCTGGAACTGGATTGCCCACGTTCAAATACCACTAAACCTCATGCTCCCACCCCAGTTACTAGCCATGTGGTTCGGCTCATTTGCCTAACTTCTGTGGGCCTCATTTTCCTCATCTGTAAATGGAGATAATAATATCCACATTATATATGTTTGGAGAATTAAATGGGTTAATAAATGAAGCACTTAGGGCAAAATCCTATGTACAAACTTGGTGTTTTTATTTTAGGTAAACTCTAATGTCCATTACACTTCTAAGCCTTTTGTGAATACATGTTACGACATGTTGTATTTGAGATTCCAATGGAATATTCAGGGGAAAGAATAGGACAAGCAGTTAGAAATGCACTTCTGGAGACTGTGAGGGGAATGAGGATGATAAAGATAGGCAAGTTCTTTGGCTAAGGTGATTGGTGATTGGTGAAACTGAGAGTGAATGAGATTGTTTAAGGATTGGAGGGAAAAACCTGATAATATAAAACAAAATACTGATTGAACATAAATTATAAATGGACTACATTTGACAAATAGGAAAGAGGCTGTGCAGACTTTCCCTAAGTGCTCACCAGATGCCATAAACAGTATGGCAAGAACTTGAGGCTTGGACCTGAACAGATCGGGGTTTGAGTCTTGATTCTCAAGCCATGTGAGTTCGTGACAGTTATCCTCCCTAAACCTACTCTACTGGATTTCAGCTGGGAAACTCACAGGAGTTTTGTATGAATTAAATTACATAAAATAAGCAATGTGCCCAACACAGTGCATATCACAGAATAAGCATTCAAATCCTCTACACACATAATGGAATTATTTAGGTGCATATACCCAGGATACCTCTGTGTGCTTGCCATTCTGGAAGTGGAGCTGTTGCATTCCCTCTGCCAATCCCTATGTTTCTTCTCCCATCAATCAGGTCCTCATCTCTCTTAGAGTCCTGTGCAGCTATAACTTTCTAATAAGTGTCCTTAATCTAAATAAGGCAAACTACTGAGCTAGAGCCATGGCTAGAGCCATGACCATGTGCAACACAACATCTCTAAAGTAGGCATAGTATTTTGCATCTGCATCCTGAGTTAATGCCTGATGCTGTCATTGCACTCAAGATCATGATTAGATTTGAGAGTCCTCTGGTTTGATGTAACGAAGGAAATTCAAATCCTGGAAAATGATAAGCTGACCTGAAAGTTATATCCAGTAACGAAGAGTGAAGCAAACAATCAGGTTTGATGGGCAGGATATGAATACACTAGAGGTTGTTTGCAAAAGTAAAAGTAAAAGTGGGAGTTCAATACGTGTTTGTTTTATTGAATGCTCAATATCTCTATGATCCAAAGCACTGGTCTGTGTGCTTGAGGAAAGCAGAAAAAATTTGAAAATGACAACAAAATACAAACAAATAGAACACAATCCTTCGGATAGATTGACACAGGATAACTAACCATAAGTTAGGATCTGATAGTATAGATTTATGCTAATTGTTATGGCGTATTCATAGTCTCATCATAACCAACATTTTAGCCTTTCCTTCCTATTTGGGCATTCTTCATGCTTCTTCAAAAAATGTTATCATATTTTATCATTTAAAAAATGTATATGCAAGAAATCGAACACAACTCACAGAATATCTGTTACACCCTCCAAAGTGTGTAATCAGAACCTTGGGCTTTGAAATTATGTCTTGCCGAAGTGGAAAGAAAAAAAAAACCAGAAAATTCTTCACATCCTATAAGATATATTACATTAAATAGGTCCATGTGAGAGCAAGAGAGCCAGAAAAGGGAGATGCTTCAAGTGGTTCCATTGCCCATGAAAAGTGTTGTACAAGGCTCTTTTCCAGTGAACCATAGTGTAATTCCAACATGTGGATTTATGCTCTATTTTATGCTCTAGACTTAATGCTACTGGCAATGAGTCAGCTGGTTCTAGGTAAACTGATCAGGGTTTAACCAATACTCAGCACTCATTAATGATTCTTGAGATTTTACATGGCTTAGCCCAAGCTAGTCAATAGGATCAGAGTGGCCTCTAGTCATAGGCAATATTGTGGTTCTTCTGAAGAGTTTCTCACAGCAAGGAATGAATTGCTTAGATCCAGCAAAACACATGCAGCGTGGGAAGGCAGCGTTGGCTTCAAAGCTCTGAGAATTTGTGTGTTGTGTGTCTTTGGCTAATATTAAAGCATCAATTCCCTCCTCTGGAAAATGAGGATAATAATACTTTGCAGGGTTATTGTGGACACTACATGATTAAACATAAAACATGTGACCAACTCAGGGTCTGGCATATATTTAGAACTCAATAAATTTTAGCTGTTTTGTGTATTTCTCTGAATGGGAAAAAGAAAACACTCCTAGACAAATGACTACAAAACCCATCTTTGTGTAGCTGAAGGTAGAGAGGAGCTTACCCTCACAGTCACATAAGCCCCTCGTTCCATTTCGCTATGGCCAGAGAGGTGAGCATCTGTTGGCCTGGCCAGCTTGGAACTCTACAGCCATTTTTAGTGGGAGAAAGCTAAGAAAGGCAGTCTTGGTAAAACGCCAGCCACTCTTGGTTGCTCAATTGATATTAATTAATCCTCCCTGGCAGCATTTTGGCAACAGACCTTGACTTGTGTGACCTTTCATGCTGGATCGAATCATTCTCTGGTGTTCCCTCTCCTCAGCCAAGTCCTTTAGAACCTTCTTAGGCTTTTGGCAGAATTCCACGAGCACTCCAGTTTCCTGAGAAGTCTGAAGTTGGCACCTTAAATGTGTTATTGCTAAATAAGTGGAATGTGAGACATTACATATCCAATTTTGGTGATGGAAGATACCCAAATAATCGTCATAAATATACAAAAATTCCCACTCTGTGCTCTGTGGAGGCTCAGGAGGGTGGATTCAGGAAATAGTCTCCCACCTCCTACCTCTGATCGTTCACAAGGCCTGTGGTTCTTCAGTCGGTCCAAAATAATAACTATTATCACCCATGACAAGGGGTATTGCTTTCAAAACAACTGCTTCTCCCCGAGGATAAGCACCTTCAATTTCGTGCCTTGAGTTGCACGGGCTGTACATTCGTTTTGAGTTTCCTCTCCCTTTTTCTCCTGCTGTTTATGAAAGGTTTCTTATGATGTGATTTTATTCTGTATTTGAGATGAAGGCAGCGGGAGACACGACGCTGACACTTCTAGTCCCACGTAGGCCTCTTTCTGCCCGTGAATGATCATGCCCAGGCCCCGAGGGTGGCAAAGGAGGAGCATGCAGAGCTCTTATTATCTTTTGCATCCCTATGACCGACCGCATTTTCTTAGACAATGTGTTTAATGCAAATGAAAAAAATCTATGGTGAAGATGATTCTCAAGAACTTGGTGATAATAGTTATTATTTTGTAGTTGGAGTTGCTGTTACTGCTGTCAGTGTTTCTTTCCTGAAACTACAGGGCACTTGTCAGGTGTGTTGAAATTGTCAGTTTACTTTTCTCTCTCCTCTACCTTCCTTTAAGGTTTTTTTCATTGCATCCCAAGCATCTGGGACCATGATAGGTACAGAGTAAGGTATTCAATAAATATTTGCTGAAGGAGTGAATGATGAGGTCCCAAGGTGAGCAGTGAGACACCAATGATAGAAATGTGGCCAAAACTTTAGACTTCATCTGATGAAAATTAGTATTATTTTTTGCAAATGATTTCACTACCTCAAACCTGCTCTTGGTTGACTCCAACTTATCCTTCAGAGAAACTGAGTTTCTCAGGGAAGTCTTTCAGGCTCCTTATCTTTTAAGCTTTGTTAAGTGCAGAGACATAGTTATTTTGTTGTTCTGGCCCAACATTCTCATTCGTAGCACTGAGCGGAGAGCCTGACATTTATAACTCAGCAAATATTCGGTGAAAAACTACTCTGTGCTCTGACTACTCCTCTTCTCTCTACATATTATCCAATTGTCTAGGCTCTCATCATGATTCCTTTAGATTACTTCACTGATCTTAGTGCTGGACTTCCTTCATCTCCCCCCTCCTCACTTGTGTTTTGGCTTTGGGCACAGCTGCCAAAATAATTTTCACCAAGCAAGGATGCTCAGGCCATAAACTTTCTGTCCTTAATTGCTTTCAAATTACTTCTTTTTGTTCACTTGTAAATAGGGACTTTAAGTTTTATATCAGTTGCTCTCCATCATCTTTTGAAATCTCATTTCTCCATAGAAGTACTTTGTATTACTCAGCTGTCTTTGCTTTGTCTTTATGTTTATTTATTTTTTAAAAAAGATTTTATTTATTTATTTGAGATAGAGAGAGAGAGCAGGAGCAGGGGGAGGGAGGAGGAGCAGAGGGAGAAGGAGAAGCAGGCTCCCCGCTGAGCAGGGAGCCCAATGTGGGGCTCAATCCTGGAACCCCGAGATCATGACCTGAACCGAAGGCAGATGCTTAACCGACTGAGCCACCCAGGGGCCCAGTTTGTCTTTAAGTTTAGATCTACTTTTGTCCAGGTACACCCAGGTTCTTGTCTTTCCCTTAGTCATCAAGGTTCAGGTTTTCAGAGTCATCTTTATGTTGCATATTCCACATGCTTTACAGCTTTACATGTATGAAAATAACCCAGAAAATGTTTTAGTTCCTTGAAAAATGAGCTCAAGATAAAATAGCACATAACACAAGGAAATGAACCACAGGCAGAGACTTGAAATTATTGAAGAATCTGAATGAAACTATAAACTAAATATATTTAAGCTGATCATGGAAATAGAAGTCTTTCCCTGTCAGCAGGAGAAGGGGAGAGAAGGAGGAAGCGGGGAGTGGGGGTCCCCACTGTGTCTCTGCTGTGTCACTGCTGCCTTGCTGATCTCTGAGCTGGAGTGGGGTGGGGTAGAGGTGTGAGTCTTGGAAGTGAGTGGAAGCACCTGGAGGTGGTGGTGGCTGGTAATAATGGATAAAGATAAACTCAATAATGTCAGCAGCAGCATTGATTGGCTGTTGGAAGTGAGAGTGTCAGAGCCTGGGGAGAATGTCCAACTCTATCAGAAAGAAACCAGAGGGGGCGCCTGGGTGGCTCAGTGGGTTAAGCGTCTGCCTTCGGCTCAGGTCATGATCCCAGGATCCTGGGATCGAGCTCCGCATTGGGATCCCTGCTCTGTGGGAAGCCTGCTTCTCCCTCTCCCACTGCCCCTGCTTGTGTTTCCTCTCTCGCTGTGTCTCTCTCTGTCAAATAAATGAAGAAAATCTAAAAAAAAAAAAAAAAAAGAAGAAAGAAAAGAAACCAGAGGGTCTATACTTGAAGTCTTAGAAGATCTCTCAGTTAGGCTGTCTTTTTAGAACTTGAATGCCACTCAGAATATATGCTGATATCCATAGTCTATCTATAATATATATATTTGCCTTTTTTGAGTATGGTAGTTTGCCCTCAAAACAACTACTATTTCTTGAGAATATAAGGTGGGGGGGGGGGTGGCACCTGGGTGGCTCAGTCAGTTAAGCAACTGACTCTTGATCTCAGCTCAGATCTCAATCTCAATCTGTGAGTTTAAGCCCCATGTTGGGCTCCACACTGGGCATGGAGCCTACTTAAAAAAAAAAAAGATGGGGAAGTACACCTTGCATTCACTAGGGACTAGCAGTGTACTGTTGGACTACAAAATCAACTACCCAGATGGTTTTTTTTCTTCTCAAAGGAAATTAAAAATATTAATTGAATTTATTAATTTTAAATTGAATGTAAAATAAGATACAATATTGAATCATGGGTAATTGTAAAGCATTTCCATAAGTAAGATTTGGAACTTACATAGAAAACCTTTAAGTTGGTTAAAGGTTAATATAAGTTTCTGCAAAGACACCAAATTATTGTGGGGAATTTGATAATGCAGTTGCCATGATGAGTGTAGAAGAAAAGCTTACATGTATTCTTTCTATATTTTTGAAGTTCCAGGAAAAATGAAGCCAATTTTAGTAGATTCATAATACCACCAGAGTCTGATCAAAGAGCAAGCAGACAAGCAAAAAGGTCAATTTAATACTGTTTACCTGAAACTTTTAATACAATATAGCTAACTTTCATTTTGAAAACTAATGTGTACTAGTCTTTTTTTCCCAAATAAATAATGGGGTAATGTGTTCCTCACCAATTTATCATGTCATAAATGACAGTTACTGATTAGAACAAAAAAATAAAAGATTTTCTCCATTTCTGAGTATAATGTTTCTTATCGAATTAAATTACCTATTCCATTTGTAAACAACTTTTATTCTAAAAGGTTATAGCTGTACATTCCAAGCATAAATATAGAATTGGTCTTATTTTTCTCTTTAAATTTATTATGACTGATTATTAATTATTTTTCTCCATCATTTCTTTATGTTTATTTACTTATTTCCTTTTAAAATTTTAATTCCAGTGCAGGTAACATACAGTGTTATATTAGTTTCAGGTGTACAATATAATGATTCAGTAATTTTATACATTACTCAGTGCTCATCACCATAAGTGTATTCTTAATCCCCCATCATCTGTTTCATTCACCGCCCTCCCTCCCACCTCCCCTCTGGTTACCATCAGTTTGTTCTATATATAGTTAAGAGTCTATTTTTTGGTTTGTCCCTTTTTTTTCCCTGTTGGTGTGTCTTAAATTGCGTGAATGAGTTAAATTATATGGTATTTGTCTTTAACTGACTTATTTCACTTGGCATTATAATCTCTAGCTACATTCATATCATTGCAAATGGCAAGATTTCATTCATTTTTGAGAGAGAGAGAGAGAGAGAGGCAGGGGTGGGGTGAGGGCCAAAGGGAGAGGGAGAGAGAATCTTAAGTAGGCTCCATGGGCACAAGCCTGGCATGGGGCTCAGTCCCATGACCCTGAGATCATGACCTGAGCTAAAATCAAGAGTCAGACTGAGCCACCCACGTGCCCCAAGATTTCTTTCTTTTTTATGGTTGAATAATAGTCAGTATCCATTCATCAGTTGATGGACACTTGGGCTGTTTTCATAATTTCGCTATTGTAAATAAGGCTGCAATAAACACTGGGGTGAATGTACCTATTTGAATTAGTGTTTTCGTATTCTTTGGGTAAATACCCAGTAGTGGAATTACTGGGTCATATAGTGATTCTATTTAATTTTTGAGGAACCTTAATACTGTCTTCCACAGTGGCTGCACCAGTTTGCATTCCCACCACTGTGCACAGGGGTTCTTTTTTCTCCACATCCTTGCTAACACTTGTTGTTTCTTGTGTTTTTGATTTTAGTCATTCTGAGAGGTGTGAGGTGATATCTCATTGTGGTTGTGATTTGCAATTCCCTGATGATCAGTGTTGTTGAGCATCTTTTCATGTGTCTGTTGGCCATCTGTATGTCTTCTTCGGAGAAATGTCTATTCATGTCTTCTGCCCATTTTTAATTGAATCATTTGGGTTTTATTTTTGTGTGTGTGTTGAGTTGTCTAAATTCTTTATATATTTGGGATACTAACTCTTTATTGGATATGTCATTGGCAAATATCTTCTTCTATTCAGTAGGTTTGTCTTTTAGTACTGTCGATTGTTTCCTTTGCTGTGCAAAAGCTTTTTATTTTGATGCCATCCCAATAGGTTATTTTTGCTTTTGTTTCCCTTGCCTAAGGAGACGTATCTAGAAAAATGTTGCTATGGCTGATGTCAGAGAAATTATTTCCTGTGCTTTCTATGATTTTTAGGTTTCAGGTCTCACATTTAGGTTTTTAATCTAATTTGAATTTATATTTGTGTATGGTGTAAGAAAGGGGTCCAGCTTTATTCTTTTCTATGTAGCTGTCCAGTTTTCCCAATGCCGTTTGTTGAAGAGACTTCTTCCCATTGCACATTCTTACCTCCTTTGTTGAAGATTAATTAACCATGTAATCATGCATTTATTTCTGGGCTCTCAATTCTGTCCTATTGATCTATGTATCTATTTTGTGCCAGTACCATACTGTTTTGATTACTACAGTTTTGTAGTATACCTTGAAATCTGGGATTGTGACACCTCCAGTTTTGTTCTTTTTCAGGATTGCTTTGGCTATTTAGGGTCTTTTGTGGTTCCATGCAAATTTTAGGATTATTTGTTCTAATTCTGTGAAAAATGCTGTTGGTATTTTGATAGGGATTGCATTGAATCTCTAGATTGCTTTGGGGACCATGGACATTTTAACAATATTTGTTCTTCCAGTCCATGAGCAAGGAATATGTTTGTGTCATTTGTTTGTGTCATTTCAATTTCTTTCATCAGTGTTTTAAAGTTTTCAGAGTATAGGTCTTTTACCTCCTTAGTTAAGTTTATTCCTAGGTATTTTATTATTTTTGGTGCAACTGTAAATGGGATTGTTTTCTTAATTTCTCTTTCTGCTACTTCATTATAGCTTATAGTTAGCTGTGGGTTTTTCATAGATGGCCTTTATTTTGTTGTGGTGTGTTCCCACTAAACTTGGTGGGATGTTGTACTTGGTCAAATGCTTTTTCTGTACTTATTGAAATGATCATATGCTTTTATCCTTTCTCTTTTGATGTGATTTGTCTTGTTGATTGATTTGTATCAATTTGTATCCTTGTATCCCAGGAGTAAATCCCACTTGAGTGTGGTGAATGATTTTTAAAAAAATGTATTGCTGGATTCAGTTTGCTAATACTTTGTTGAGGATTTTTGCCTCAATTTTTCAGAGATATTGGCCTGTAATTCCCTTTTTTTGTAGTGTCTTCATCTGGTTTTGGTATCAGAGTAATGCTGGCCTCATAGAATGAATTCTATTTTGTGAAATAGTTTGAAAAGAGTAAGTATTAATTCTTCTTTAAATGTTTGGTAGAATTCACCTGTGAAGCCATCTGTCTTGGACTTTTGTTTGTTGGGAGTTTTTTGATAACTGATTCAATTTCATAGCTGGATATTGGTATGTTCAAATTTTCTATTTCTTCCTGCTTCAGTTTTGGGAGGTTATATGTTTCTAGGAATTTATCCATTTCTTCTAGGTTGTCCAATTTGTTGGAATATAATTTTTCATAATATTCTCTTACAACCCTTGTATTTCTGTTATTTCTCCTCTTTCATTTCTGATTTTGTTTATTTGAGCCCTTCCTCTTTGTTTTTGTTTGGTTTTTTTTTTTTTGAGAGTCTGGCTGATGGTTTATCAATATTGTTGATCTTTTCACAGAACCAGCTCCTGGTTTCCTTGATCTGTTCTATTGTTGTTTTTCTTTTTCCAGTTTCTGTATTTTGTTTATTTTTTCTCTAATCTTTATTATTTCCTTCTTTCTACCTGTTTTGAGTTTTGTTTGTTCTTCTTTTTCTAGCTGCTTTAAGTGTTAGGTTAGATTCTTTATTTGAGATTTTTCTTGCCTCTTGAGGTAGGCCTGTATTGCAGTAAATTTCCCTCTTAGAACAGCTTTTCCTGCATCCCAAAGATTTTGGACTGTTGTGTTTTCATTTTCACTTGTTTCCATGTATTTTTCTATTTCCTCTTTTATTTTTTTGGTTGACCCATTCATTGTTTAGTATCATGTTATTTAACCTCCCTGTGTTTATGTTCTTTCCAGATTTTTTTCTTGTGGCTGATTTCTAGTTTCATAGCATTGTAGTAGGAAAAGATGCATGGCATGACTTTGATCTTTTTGAATTTGTTGAGGCTTGTTTTGTGGCCTAATGTGTGATCTATTCTAGAGAATGTTCCATGTGCACTGGAAAAGAATGTGTATTCTGCTGTTTTAGGAAGGAATGTTCTGAATATATCTGTTAGGTCCATCTGGTTCAATATGTCATTCCTTGTTGATTTTTTAAAAGTTTTTATTCAAATTCCAGTTAATTAACATACAGTGTAATATTAGTTTCAGGTGTACAATATAGTGATTCATCACTTCTTTACAACACCCAGGGCTCATCACAAGTGCACTCCTTAATCCCCATCACCTATTTAACCCGTTTTCTCATCCACCTCTACCGTGGTGCCATCAGTTTGTTCTGTATAGTTAAGAATCTGTTTCTTGGTTTTCCTCTCTCTTAGTTTTCTCCTTTGCTCATTTGTTTTGTTTCTTAAATTCCACATACAAGTGAAACAATATAGTATTTGTCTTTCTCTGACTGACTTATTTCACTTAGCATAATACTCTCTAGCTCCACCCATGTTGTGCAAATAGCAAAATTTCATTTTTTATGACTAATATTCCCTTTTATGTACATACCACATCTTCCTTATCCATTCATCAGTTGATGGCTACTTGAGATGATTCCATAATTTAGCTATTGTAGATAATGCTGTTATAAAAATGGGGGAGGGCATGTATTCCTTTGAATTAGTATTTTGTTGATTTTCTGTTTGATCTATCCATTGATGTAAATGGCATGTTGAAGTTCCCTACTATTATTGTATTACTATTGATTACTTTCTTTATGTTTGTTATTAGTTCCTTTATGTATTTGGGTACTCCCATGTTGGGTACATAAATATTTACAATTGTTATATGAATTCCTTTAACTTATGTTTGTCTGGGAAACTCTTTATCTCTCCTTCTGTTCTGAATGATAGCCTTGTTGGATAGAGTATTCTTGGCTGCAGGTTTTTTTTCTTTCAGCACTTTGAATATTTCATGCCACTTTCTTCTGGCCTGAAAAATTTCTGCTGAAAAATCAGCTGGTAGCCTTATGGGGTTTCCTTTGTGCATAACTGTTTTCTTTTCTCTTGCTGCTCTTAAAAAATTCTCTACTTATTACTACTTTTTGTCATTTTAATTACTGTGTGTCTTGGTGTGGACCTCGAGTTAATTTTGTTGGGGGCTCTCTGTGCTTCTGGATCTGGATCTGTTTCCTTCTCCAGATTTGGGAACTTTTTAGCTATTATTTCTTCAAATAAATTTCCTGCCTCCTTTTCTCTCTCCTTTCCTTTTGGGATCCATATAATGCTATGTCTATTTTCATTTTTTACTATGTCTATTTTCATTTTTTACTATTATTTTTCTTCCTCCTGTTCAGCTTGATTATTTCCCATTACTCTGCCCTCCAGATTACTGATCCATTCTTCTGCTTCCTCTAGTCTACTATTTATTTCCTCTAGTGTATTTTTAAATTCAGTTATTGAGCTCTCATCTCTGATTGGTTCTTTTTTATGTTTTCTTTCTCTTTGTTCAGGATCTTGCTGAGGTCCTCCACTCTTTTCTCAAGTTCATTGAGTATCTTTATGACCATTACTTTATATTCTCTAACAGGAATATTACTTGTCTCCATTTCATTTAGGCCTATTATGTGATTTTGTTCTGTTCTTTCATTTGAGACATATTCCTCTCTGTGTGTTAGGAAAGTCAGCTGTGTCTCCTGCTCTTGAGAGTAGTGGCCTTAAGAAGAAGAGGTCCTGTAGTGTCCTGAAGTGCAATGTCCCCTGTTCACTTTAAACTGGCACTTCAGGGATATCGTCTGTGTGTTTTTTGCACCCTTCTGTTGTGGCTGAGCTGTGTTTACCTTCAGCCTAACATCTGCAGTGGCTCTCTTTGCCTATTGTGGGCATGGTTTGGTCCCTGTGTTGTTAGAGGGCCGGCATGGGGCAGTCTTGGTCTTAAGTTGAATGAGAGTAGGTGTTTGCCTGAGATGCAGTAGCACTGAACTGCAGTGTGCTTTCCCTATGTTTCCCTGAGAAGCTTTTGTGGGGGCGGGGCCTGCAGTCACACCAGATATCTTCCCCTAGCCCACTGCTGCAGCTGTAGTCAGACTGGTGTGTGTGGTTATCTTTACCTCTCCCCGGGGGCAGGAGTCACTTTGGAGTGGTGCTGGCCCCTGTTTGGGCTGCTTGCACACTGCCAGGCTTGTGGCGCCACTTTTGATGGTTCTGGCCAGGGTTATATCTGAAGGAGAAGGTGGGGGTGAGGAGCATGGTGCTCACAAAGTCCATGCTGGTCTGCTGCAAGAGGGGACCTGCAGCTGCAAGGCACAGAGGCTGGCATGGTACATGAGGACAAGGCTTATGGTGTGAGCAAAGTTTATACAGGTCCACTGTGGGAGGATACCTGGTGTTCAGGGCTGGCTGAAGGGTGCATGTCCTCATGAGAACGTAGGGGTGGGGTGCACTATTAGCAAGTTAGGTAGTGAGTGTTGGCACCCACTGGTTCCTGCAGGTAAAAGTGACTGGCCTAGGGGATAGGCTTTGTTACTAGAGAAGTCTCCCAAGGATCCCTGTCCCTCTGAGATTAGTGAACAAATCCATATACCCCATGTGTTTTTCAAACTGTTCCTTCTGTATTATATATCCATGGGGCTGTTTGTTGTGCTGTATCTTTAAGGGGGAAGACTTAGTTTCCTCTTGCCCTTCCTGCTTTCCCAGAGCAAGTCTGCTGATTTTTAAATTTCCAGGTGTTAAGCTCTGCTAATTATAAGAACTTAAAAACAGCTAAATATCTTGAGGTATATGGCATTATTGTTCCCAGATTTTCACACCTTTTTATATTCATGTCCCTTGCTATACTGAAACTGGATGAGAGGCAATGACAACTGTGGCAGGCTTTTGGCTATGAAAATCAGATCTATTTATCAGATCCAAGCAATATTCTAGCAGGCTGTCAGTATATTTCATTCGCAGGGACACTCTGATCCACTAGCCATCACCAAACATCTCTATGGGTCAACATATTCTGAATGCCACTAGGTGCCTGAGTCCTTTTTATTTAAAAATATTTAAAATTGCACTTTGTTTTAGGCAAATGCTAACATTTGGTCTCTGCTACTTTGGAGTCTCCAGGGTAGTGAGGGAACCCATCTAAATGGCAGTATCCCAAAGGTCATTATTGGCTTAGAAATGTGAGCAAACACAGATATTTTCAAGGATATTCTAACCAATATATTTCTCAATGCCTTAGTAAAAGGAATGAATGTCTTTTGGGCTTCTCACAGGACATGGTTGGTATGTGTGTATGTAGGTTATACAAGATAAACTCATTCCAACATACCTGTCTTTGTTTTTTTTTTTTTTTTAATTTTATTATGTTATGTTAGTCACCATACAATACATCATTGGTTTTTGATGTGGTGATCCACGATCCATTGTTTCCATATAACACCCAGTGCTCCATGCAGTACGTGCCCTCCTTAATACCCATCACCGGGCTAACCAATCCCCCCTCCCCTCTAAGACCCCGTTTCTTTCTCAGAGTCCATAGTCTCTCATGGTTCATCTCTCCTTCCAATTCCCCCCGCCCATTTTTCCCTTCCTTCTCCTAATGTCCTCCATGTTATTCCTTATGTTCCACAAATAAGTGAAACCATATGATAATTGACTTTCTCTGCTTGACTTATTTCACTTAGCATAATCTCCTCCAGTCCCATCCATGTTGATGTAAAAGTTGGGTATTCATCTTTTCTGATGGCTGAGTAATATTCCATTGTATATATGGACTACATCTTCTTTATCCATTCATCTCTTGATGGGCATCTCGGCTCTTTCCACAGTTTGGCTATTGCGGACATTGCTGCTGTGAACATTAGGGTGCATATGGCCCTTCTTTTCCCTACATCTGTGTCTTTGGGGTAAATACCCAGGAGTGCAATTGCTGGGTCATAGGGTAGCTCTATTTTTAAATTTTTGAGGAATCTCCACACTGTTTTCCAAAGTGGCTGTACCAACTTGCATTCCCACCAACAATGTAAGAGGGTTCCCCTTTCTCCACAACCTCTCCAACATTTGTTGTTTCTCTCCCTGTCCATTTTTGCCATTCTAACTGGTGTAAGGTGGTATCTCAATGTGGTTTTGTTTTGGATTTCCCTGATGGCTAATGATGATGAACATTTTTTCATGTGTCTGTTAGCCATTTGCATGTCTTCTTCAGAGAAGTGTCTTTTCATATCTTCTGCCCACTTTTTGACTTGATTATTTGTCTTTTGGGTGTTGAGTTTGAGAAGTTCTTTATAGATCTTGGATACCAGCCCTTTATCTGTAGTGTCATTTGCAAATATCTTCTCCCATTCTGTGGCTTGCCTCTTTGTTTTGTTGACTGTTTCCTTTGCTGTGCAGAAGCTTTTTATCTTGACGAAGTCCCAAAAGTTCATTTTTGCTTTTGTTTCACTAGCTTTTGGAGATGTATCTTGAAAGAAGTTGCTATAGGTGATATCAAAGCGGTTACTGCCTATTTTCTCCTCTAGGATTTTGATGGTTCCTGTCTCACATTGAGCTTTCATCCACTTTGAGTTTATCTTTGTGAATGGTGTTAGAGAATGGTCGAGTTTCATTCTTCTGCACCAACATACCTGTCTTTGTATTCCTTTCTCTATATTGTGCCTGGGAAATACTGGAATCTCAACTTCATTAAAGATAGGCCACCATTGAGTCTAAGTTTCAGTTAACCAATTAAACTGTTAGAACACATTCTGGCTGTATAAGCTAACTAAACCAAATATCTCTAGTAAGTGCACCGATATCAAAGAATTCAGCCTGATAGAGTATTATAATCTCTCCTTCTTGGTATACAGCCTTAAAATTTATTCACATCCTTATTCCCCAGGATTCTACAATGTACATGATCAAAATATTACAATTCTTTGGTATGTAACTACTTCTTCTTTGGTCATACTTATATTTGACTCCTTGGAGCAAGTTCAGATTTGACCCTAGTTATGGCTCTAGTCACAAATGGTTTCGGGGCACATTTTGAGCAGAATGGGCATCACCTATTAAGACATCTGTCTCAGGTGAGGTTATTATGGAGTTTACAAGCAAAGGAAGGTTATTCTCCTTACAAGGAATAGCAAGCTCATTCTCCTGGTAAGAAAGATTGACGACTCAGGTTTAAAGATTCTCAGTTTTGTCTAAGTTGAGCCAGATACGCCCATTCAATTTCAAGGTCCCATTCCTTACCAAACAGTGCACTAAATTTTACACGAGAAACTTGACAAGGCTTCAAATTCAACTATTTTTGTAATTCTGCAACCCACATATTAAATTTCACAGTTAATTTTAGTTAATTATTTGATATTAAAATTTTCCAGTTCAAATTACTGGTGTGATCTCAGTCTACTGACCAGATTCTGACTTATACAGAACATGAATTACAGAAATGTTTACTAAAACATTGACTTAAAGATGTCAGCATCCAGTTAGAAGATTGAAATCACGGTAGCAATGACAACAAACAGCATTGACTATGATGTGTAATAGATTCTATTGAGTCCACTTGAGTCCTTACATAAATGAAATGACAAGCTGAACTAAAGTCACAGTCTGAGAACCAGAGAGTTCCATAGCATTCCTAAAAGAATCTTTAGTTTCTCAAAGTTATGGGGCAGATATTGCTGGGAAAAAGAAGTCTCTTTCTCCTGTATTCTCATCTTCTCCCTCTAACACCTGCTATTGATTGACATCAAGTCAGCTGGCAAAGAAGAAAAGTTGTTTTCAGAGTTCAGGTCCAGCATCATAAAGCAAGGAAAAGACAGGTGGGCTCGGTTCCAGGAGGCAATAAGTGAAGGGCTTGAGGCAAACCTAAATGTGGCACAAATAAACAGCTTGAAATCGAAATCAGTAAATCCATTTCTAACTAAAAAAACTATAGATGGTGGACGCCTGGGTGGCTCAGTTGGTTAAGCAACTGCCTTCGGCTCAGGTCATGATCCTGGAGTCCCTGGATCGAGTCCCGCATTGGGCTCCCTGCTCAGCGAGGAGCCTGCTTCTCCCTCTAACCCTCACCCCTCTCGTGTACTCTCTCTCTCTCTCTCTCATTCTCGCTTTCTCAAATAAATAAATGTCTTTAAAAAAACAAAACAAAACAAAACAAAACAAAAAAACTATAGATGGTTATGATTTATGAGAAGAAAGGGATAAAAAAGAAATTCATGGTTTAACCACTCATTCTATCATTTTTCTTATGTATAAGAATTGTGCCCTTAAAATAGTGATACATGTAGATCCAGTTTATGGAATTTTGGAGACGGAAAAAAACTCTTAGCTTTCTAGCTCATCTTGTTGTCTTTGGCATGTCTGGATTACAGAATATTAGTATTAGCCCACTGTATTCAAGCTAAAATTCTTTGTTCTGAAATAACATGCTCACATGAGAGTGGAAAAAGGACCTAATGAGAGGTTAATTAAGTCAAGTCAGTTTTTGTTAATATTTAGCCACCAGCTTGCTATTTTTTATTGGGCAAGTAAGTATATTATCTCCTTTGGCTCTTGGTTTCTTTATCTGTGAAATGAAACTTTTGAGGTCTAATATCTTTATGACTGCACACGTATGAAAGAATCTCACAGGATGTCCTCACTTTCCACTGGGATTATGGAAGATATCTGTTAGAACCACATTTCCAGTTATATGTTTTACCACTCAAGTGGTAAAGAGGAGGGAAAAAAATTATTTTTTAAATGATCCCTGTCACAAGTTTTTAATTCTGAGAATATACAGATACCTAGTATTTGTGGGTTTTATGGTAATAAGTCAAGTTATCATGTGTTGGGATTTTTCAACTGTCATTTTTAAATGTATGAGAAATGTTACTATAAAGAATCAGAGAGTATTCAAGCTCATTAAAAGACGGAGGCAGCACAATACTAAGTTTCTTTTTTTAGGTTTAAGATTTAACTGTAGCACTTGTGAATTCCTAAGGCTTCAAACTTGACTATTTTCACATCCATATTCATGATGCTGTGTCTTATCTGTAAGTGCTACCCACTAGGTTTATTTTAGATGATCTTGTTAACACCCTGACAAGCAGTGAACTTTTCATCCCATGTTTCCGTAGCAGACTCAGAAATGTGGAACAAAAGATTTGGTGTGGTGGGGGAGGGTGAGAAAAAGAAAGAAAAAAGGGGGGGAAAGGTCTTCTATTAATACTCAAATATCAACATGAAAAAAAATTTGACATGAAAAGTGGTCAGAAATGAATGTGAAATATGGGGAGACAAAAGTGTATAAAATATTCTAGTGATGGGGCATAGAATATTCTATTCATGATATTAAATTATTTAGTTATTTCAGAGCAGAGGGATATTTTCAACTATATCAGAGACATATTTCTTGAGGATTAAGTACCTTAAAATGGTGCATTTGACTCTTTATTTAAAAAGAAAGAAATCTGAGGAGTGCCTGAGTGGCTCAGTCGGTTAAGCTCCCACTCTTTTTTTTTTTTTTTTTTTTTTTAAGATTTTGTTTATTTATTTGACAGAGAGAGACACAGCGACAGAGGGAACACAAGCAGGGGGAGTGGGAGAGGGAGAAGCAGGCTTCCCGCGGAGCAGGGAGCCCGATGCGGGGCTCGATCCCAGGACCCTGGGATCATGACCTGAGCCGAAGGCAGACGCTCAACAACTGAGCCACCCAGGTGCCACCAAGCTCCCCCTCTTGATTTTGGCTCAGGTCATGATCTCAGGGTCCTGAGATCGAGCTCCGTGTAGGACTCCACACTCAGTGGGGAGTCTGCTCCAGATTCTTTTTCTCCCTCTCCCTCTGCCCCTCCTGTGCTCCCCTGCTCCCTCCCATGCACATGCTCTCTCACCCTCTCTCTTTCTCTCAAGAAAGAAAGAAAGAAGATAAGAAAGAAAGAAAAAAAAGAAAGAAGAAGAAATCTGAGATCACCGAAGGATCAGTAATCATACCTTTAGACCCAGTACCTTAGTTTTGATTAGGTTATTTTCTACCATTTTTGTAAAAAGAGAAACATTTTAATATAATGATGAATATATAAAACATAAAAATTATATTTCAGTGACCTTTAAAGGGTAATCTTTTCAGCCACAATAATAACTCAACAAGAGGGCTTGAGGCAAACCTACTTCACTTATTAATTTAATTTTATTTCTGATGCCTAGTCATCTTTCATTTTTTTTCTTTCGAACTATGCTGTCTGGGGTAGATTTATGTGTTGGTGTAAGAAAGAGGAAAAAGAGAAAATCCATTTAAAAAATTTATTATCATCTGTAAAATAATTAGTTTTTTTGCAATTTAATAACTTCAGTAATGTACTTTTAAAAAAGTACATCAAATGTATCTAATAATAAAAATGTCAGTTAAGGATTATATCATCAATTACTCATTACATCCAGGAAATGAGGAGTTTGAATCAATCTTCTACTTCATATTATGTTTGACAGAATGGATGAGACATGTAAATTGTCTTTCTGTGTTCAGTGTGAAGAGTGTTCAGGCCCTGAGTGGCTGGATAGCTTGTAGGGGCATACCGCTGAGGACTTCTGGTTCCATTTTGAAACTTAAATTGTAGAGCTCTTGAAAAGATAAATGAGGAGTGAAAACTTGATGTAGAGACTTCTCATTTCAATATTTGTCATTGAAAGCATCTCTCAGTCTTACCAATGTAAAATAAAAATACCATACGCACATTACATTCTCCTAATTATTTTCTCCAGGAAGTGGAAAAAATCCCATAGAAATAGAATTTTCATGGTAATCTCCAGAGATTCTGAAGGGACAGTGATATCTGTATCCTGAATCAGAACATATCTGTCACTGGCAGAATGAATTAGCAGGACTAAAATGCAAATGAATCTTATTTCTCCCCCCTCACCACCTTCAGGATACTTATTTCATTTTATTGTTATTATTTGTTTCATTTTCTGCCTATGACAGTATAAGCTAAGTAAGGGCAGAATTTATATACCCTGTGTTGTAAAACAATCGATATTAGAGCTAATTAGATTGTTTTACCCTCTTGTCACAGTACTTAGTGCAATGTCTGGCTCATGGCAAATTGTTTAATAAGTATTTGTTGAATGTGTGTCTGAAGAATAAATAGATGAATAATTCTATGATCTCATTGCTAAAACAATGCACTACAAAATAGCAAAAATTTTTATGTAAGTGAACTAAAGCCCACAGTAGGAATAATCAAATGATTCATCCTTGGCCAAGGGTCAATGGCTGAGCCAGTAACATTCAACCTACTGGGAAATTCTAAAGTTTAGCCATTCACTAATCATCCTTTGAAAAGCACTTATGGAACACTTGTTATGTACTGGTTCCTGGAAAAAGCTTTAGCGTGGAAGTTTCCAACAGGAGCAGTACCCAATTCCCACCTCACTCCCTGGTGGTTTTGCAATTCATGGGATATTCTTTGTTATCACAATCATAATATTTAGCGGTCAGGAACCAATCATTCTAGACCTCTTGCAATTTTTTAAAAAAGATTTTATTTATTTATTCATCAGAGACAGAGAGCAAGCATGAGCAGGGGGGAGGGGCAGAGAGAAGCAGACTCCCCGTCAGGGAGGGAGCCCAATGCGGAACTCAGTCCTGGGACCCTGGGATCATGACCTGAGCTGAAGGCAAATGCTGAACCTACTGAGCCACCCAGTCATCCCTAGACCTCTTGTAGTTTGAAGGACAGTCCCTCACAATGAAGAATTGTTCCAGGTTCCACAGGATTTCAAAGTATTCGGCAAGACATCTGTGTATCATATTTCATTTGATATAAAATACTATTGATTTTAAGATGTACCATTATTTGATGAGAAGGAAGAAATGCTGCAAGTGAAACTATGGGCACGGTGCCTTTACTACAGTTCTGCATCACACTCAGATCAGTCTCAACAGCTCATGCTCCTTTGAAATTTCTTCTGCCTCCTCTGAGGGATCTACAAATTCTCCTGCCATCTGTTGCATTGAGTGACATAGCATAGCATAGGCAGTCCTGGCACATGTTTTATTAAGAAAAAAATGTAAGCCACCAGGTCTTTATGGTGCCTTCTTTTCTTAAGGAAGGAATGTGCTCTTCCTTCTTAAAGAAGGAAGCCATTAGATGTTCCTTTGGAAAACAAATATTGGATGATGGTCATTCTTCCAAAGGTGAATATTTTAAAATTTCAAAATGATGCCCCACTGCTCTGTTTCCATGCTTGTGAATAGCTATTTATTTCAAAGCTGAATCGCAGCATCATCCTTTAAAATGACATTTTCTATAGTAATTAAACTCAAGGCAGATAACTCAATTGAAGTGACACTGAGCGGCTGACAAAGTTTGCTGATTTGACTGCCACCTAGGAAAAAGAGACTGGAAGAAGCCAGCGACTGTAAGATGAATTCCCTCATTTCAAAGAGGTTAAAGTGTGAGGAAACAGTGTACCCAGCAACAATAGGTGAAAGTGTTGTTTTTGTAATTATCTGAGTCCGAAGCTGAACTCCATTTTATTAATGTATGCTGACTTTCCCAAGAGGGCAAATACTATGTGAATCACAATAAGTTTGTACTTTGCTTTGCTCAGAACATGCAGAGTTATTCATCATTTTGGAAGATTGAGTCACTGATGGAAAAGATATTTGTGGTATGGGAGTCTCTTACAGCAGGCACCTATAACTGCATCAGGAGCCACTATGTAATTCTTCACATAGTTGCAAATATCGGACTAATTAAAATTTTGTTCTGTTTAAGGATTTACATATTGACATAGAGCCTCCTTAATTATAGGTAATTTCCTTTTGTCACTCCCTTATACTATAGTTGAAGGCATTTTGTTGATTTCTTTTGAACATAGAATGCTGCTTTATTACATTTATAGCAATATATAAAAATATAATTTCAAATGAGTGGAATGACATTGTGCATTATGGTCAATAGTATTTATATACTGATATCGTGGTAGTGTTTATAATAATGCTTGAAATTCACTGACCTTCTTCATACAGAGGTAGATTTGAAATGCATGCCCATGTTTTTCTAAGGCCTGCAAACTTTTAATCGCTCTTACTCATATTCTTAGAATTTTCACACATCCTTAATGAGTTAACTAAGCTCAAGGATTTTTTTTTTTCTAAAAGAACTGGCCTTTTTTACTGAAACAATTATCCCCTAAAGAAGCTGTTCTTGGGATGCCTGGGTGGCTCAGTCGGTTGGGCATCTGCCTTCAGCTTAGGTCATGATCCCAGGACCCTGGGATCGAGCCCCGCATCGGGCTCCTTGCTCAGTGAGGAAACTGCTTCTGCCTCTCCCTCTGTTCCACCCCACTGCTCGTTTTCTCTCTCTCAAATAAATAAATAAAATCTTTAAAAAAAAAAAGAAGCTGTTCTTAATGATACATAGTAACTGATAGGATAGTGATGGGTTTTTACCTAGTTCTTCCCATTTAGAGCAAAAACAAAAACTTCCAACTAGGCATTCAGACCACCTCCTAAAGACTGGCAATATCCTTGAAACAGAATTCATTCAGAGGCATTTCAGACATCCATTCCCATTTTAATAGTCAGATGAAAATTGTAGCCTTCAATCTGAAAATCTTCAGCTTTGAAGTTACTAATTATCTCAACTTTTTGAAGATTGGGAGCTTGAGGAAAGGTCTCATTATCAATGGTCTGGTGTGATTTAAATAATCACGAGGATCTCCCAAAATTTGTGCACAGTCACTTGGCTTCAGGTCTGTGATATGTGGGATCAGGTAGGTGATGCTGAGCGGCCCCTGAGGGACCCATGTCTCCGGTACCCTAGTAAAGGTCACTGCAGAACGGACAACAGGATGGCACTGGCACTGTCAAAGGGAGATTTTTGTGGATTGTAAGCACACCTGATGGTTCTTTTGTCATTGGGTTGGATTTGATTTTTTTTTTAAAGATTATTTATTTATTTATTTGAGAGAGAGAATGAGATAGAGAGCATGAGAGGGGGGAGGGTCAGAGGGAGAAGCAGACTCCCTGCCGAGCAGGGAGCCCGATGCGGGACTTGATCCAGGGACTCCAGGATCATGACCTGAGCTGAAGGCAGCCGCTTAACCGACTGAGCCACCCAGGCGCCCGGATTTGATTTTGTCAGTAACTGATGGCACTTGGTTCCCTCCTTGACTTGAATAATGTGAATTCATCACTTTGCATTCTGTCCCCGTGCCTCTACTGAAAAGCTGGTTCCCAGTCTCCTCCTGGTGGAAATCTCAGACTCTCCACAAAGGTTTCTGGATCCACTGGTGTCTGATCTTTACTTCCCTGGGAGACAATTCTTGAGTGTGTGCGGGTACCTTGATAAACCACAGTGATCTCCCCTCAGGGTATACCGTTGGTGGCCGGCCAGGGAAGCGGCTCTCCCAGGCTTGTGGTGCATGCACCCCGCACACAGACCGTGCTGGTGTGTTCTTCCTG
The DNA here is from genome assembly GCF_011800145.1 of Mirounga leonina. NCBI lineage: Eukaryota > Metazoa > Chordata > Mammalia > Carnivora > Phocidae > Mirounga > Mirounga leonina. Next base: position 53,634,188 of record NW_023270807.1, on the reverse strand, counting down.
AAGCCACAGTGAGGAAGGGTTCGGTCTTCCTGGGGTCACCGCCGCTGGCTGCACGGAGGCCCCTCGGCCCCTGGCCCCTGGCCCGTCCTCCAAGGGTCAGTGTTAGGCTCCCGCGAAGCAGGCAGCTCCTCAGGCTGCTGGAAGGCCATTGGGCTTATTGATGTTTTGAGTGTGTGTGTATGTGGGGTGCATTAACTATGGATTTCATTTCAGGATAGTGGAAGGACTATACACTCTTCTAAATAGGAGGATTTAGTCTGATAAGATTGAGAGCCACTGAACAGAAATGCACTATTTCTATCCTTAGGCAGCTCATGGTGTCAGTGAAGAGGTAGAAAGAAACAGTTGCAGCAAAGCGGGAGAAGTGTTGTGATGGAGGCAAGCACACGGCCGTGCTATAAAAGCAAGCAGGAGGACCCTGAGCACTGACCCGTGAAGGGGCAGGCGGGGCTTCCCAGAGCGGGGAATCTCTGAGTTGACTGGAAGGAAGAGTGGAGTCAGCCAGATGAACGGACATCTTTCCAGGCAGAGGAGCAAGCCGTGGAGGTGTGAGCCAGCTTAGCACGCACGGAGATCTGCAAGTGGTTTGGGAAGCCAAATCCAAAGAAGTAGGCATTAAAGTCAAATCGAGACTTCCTTTTAGATACCCCGCCCCACCCCAAACAATATGTATAAAACCACAGGGAGAAAGAGCATGAGGGAGGGGATGTCAGTGGACGGAAGTTTGTTACATTTTGTGAAGTAACAAAGTTAATAAGAGTAGGGATGATATTTAAAATAGTCAAAAATAATAATGGCACAGGGTCTGAGCCACAAAAGAACTGGCAGATGTGGTGCTGGAGTAGTTTTCTGGGGACCCTCTGCTGAGACAACTGTGTGCCACATGATCTCTGTCATGGTCTGCTCTCCGCCCGACCCTTCCGGCTGAGAGGGCTCCCTTGTTCTCTGGCTTGGCTCCCGGTTCTGCAGCTAGCAGAGGCACAGGGATGGGTGGTGGTCCTGGCGTCAGGCTCTTGGTTCCACTGGCTGCTTCCCTCCTGGGCCAACGTCCTGGGCTCCATTTGGGACCAGAGCTCCTGCAGGGCGCTCACTCGCTCTGTAGCTACAGCTGTGCTTAGTTGGGACAACTGTTCCCTTTCCTTGTCTCCTTGGGCCTGGAGGAGTCGAGAGCTTTCTATTCTTGATGATTCTGGGATCCTGTCCCATCGTTTGCTGATTTCTCTAAACCCTGTCCACATATATGTCAATGGCGTCTTCATTAAACCCTTCAACAATCCCATTTCAGGGTACTGTCTGTTTCCTGTGAAGAGGTGTCTGTGTGTGTGTGTGTGTGTGTGTGTGAAGTGGGGGGTTCCCAGGAGATGCTGTGTGGCAAGAGGGCACATAGGGGTTTTGGGGTGGCCGCTGATGACCAACAGGTACAAGAGTATTTCTCTTTCAAAAGCTGGTATGACGAGGCTGGCGAATTCCAGTTGAGTCTCAGCACTGGCTAGAAGAAAGATCACATACTTAGCAGAGCAGGAGTTCACACAGGAGAGAGGAGGGCTTGTCTGCCCAGCCTCATGCAGGAAGAGTCCAAACTTAGGGATGGTGCAAATGGCAAAGTACAGGAAGAAAAGTCCAAAAGTGAAAGTGGTGCCAACAAAAACCCTGGTCATGTCTGTATATGGAAACCTCAACTGCTATTCTCCCTCCCTGCGTAGATTAAATATTTGGATGTGTCACCCTTAGACAAGAGCTTGTGGGTTATTTCTCTGTAAAAGTTGAACAAGGAATACTTGGGATTGAGGGCAAATGCAGGAGTGTTAACTGAAAGTCTTCATCAAAGGATGACTGATCTCCTTTCCCTTGTCCCCATGCACCCCTCATTGCATGTATCTCCAGACAGGATATTGGACAGTTCTTCTCTGGAGAACGGAATGGCTCCAGAGGAAAGTTCTTCACACATTGAGCTGATCTGACAGGAAGTTCAAGAATTCCCCAGCGAAAATATGGCTCCCATTCAGTCACCCCAAAGTGAAACATGCTGGTTGACCCAGCTCTTCCATACACAGAAAGCCACCAATTAGCTTTTTAAACCTATTATCTTTAATAACAGAGATTTTTGGCAACCCAAAATCTCTAGGCATAAGAGTAAAAGCCCCCCAAATGAAAGCAAGGCAAAATAAACGTTCGGAAAAAATACCCAGAGGAAATAGAAACAATGTAGAAGTCAGAATTAACCTCTCCCAAATCAAATTTCATGACTCTAATATTTTAAGATGAGCAAGAATATGTTACAACTATCCAAAAGAAAGAAAGAAGAAAGAAAGAAAGAAAGAAAGAAAGAAAGAAAGAAAGAAAGAAAGAAAGA
>NW_023270807.1:53454003-53631825 GCF_011800145.1 Mirounga leonina | reverse complement strand
AGAAAGAAAGAAAGAAAGAAAGAAAGAAAGAAAGAAAGAAAGAAAGAGAAAGAACTACTTTAAAAATCAGTTCAATCCAATAGGTTTTTTTAAAATCCAGGTGCATGTATTGGTCTAATAAAAACATTTGTAAGCACAGTAACAGAAAGATGATTCTGGAGAAGTAGACAGGAGTCTCCTCTTGCCTATCATAGCAGTTTTCAGGTTACTGCGATCAGAGTGGTGTTTTGGAGATGACTCCTACAGTAAAACGGAGAATAGAGCTGAAGGGGCAAGAATCGGTAGCTCTACTAAACAACGAAGAAAGAGGCTTGTATATAATTGGGTGACAAATTGAAGATTAAGCCAAGGCTCTTGCAGAGAGGCTCAGGTCAAGTCATATCAGAGAGAGCTAGAACTAACAGAGCTGTGTTATCAACCACGAGAAGAGAGTGGGGCCAGGGAAGAGCTGGTACAACAGGTGGTGGGTCCCTGTCTCTGGAGTCCTTCTGTCTCAGCCTGTCCTGTCACTCTACATTTGATCGGGCAACTTCTGTAATGGCGCTGTGCTTCGCCTTCCTCCTCTGTACAATGGGTATTATAATAGCATCCTTCTCACAGCTGTGGTGAACGGAACATGCAAGAGCACTTATGAGGTACTCAGCAGACTGCTCAGTGCAGACTAAGCGCTGAATCAATGTTAACTGCTGTCATTACTGGAGTTGATACATCTGTGGAGAGAAGCACAGGGGGGAGGCTCAGAGCACGGAGTGGGAGGACCTTAAACTCTCCTCTGGAATGTGGGGTTTGAGCTATCCAGGTGACTTGTCCACTTAAGAGGATTTGTGGGAGAGGAATTAGGCTCACATAGGAGTCACTGGGATCCAGGTGGAATCTGAAGTTCTGGGAGAAATTAGTTCTACATCTAAGAGCGAGGAGTGGGGACGATAACAGGAACCCCAAGACTGAAGGGAAAGGGAGGCTTCAAAGACATTAAGAATGAGAAAGGGGAGATTTGCTCAGAGGACTAGTGGGGAACAACGGGAAATAATTTCAGGGAGTGCTTCAGCATTCTACAACATGATGAGGCTGTTAGACATGTCCTCTGGCTTAGCACCTACCGTACTGATGCCAACCTCGGTGGTCCGAGGAGCAAGGAGCCCGAGGGCAGAGAGCACAGGTGCTGCAAACACGAGAAAAGCAACTGAAGCCCCTTATCGGGGGCTGTTCTCTCTAGAAGCCTGTCTGGGAATGAGAGAACCGGGAGAGATTTGAGAATGCTTACACACAAAAGTAAGATTTCAGAAAGAGAGAGAAAAGAGGAGAAAGATTGCACATGGGCGAACGGGTCCCTGAGGATCTGTTCTCTTCTGATTTTTCTATTTTGCCTTCTTAGATAAGTGAGATTTGTAAATCCCAAAAAGATGAATTATTGTTCTTGGCACTTACTTACATAAGAGCTGTTTTAAAGCCCTCACGGGAGAGTGTGTTTTTCCTGTTATATATCCTTTCTCTGTATGTTTTTTTAAAATAAATAACAACATATGCAAAGGAACCCTGGGAGAGGACTCAATCAGAAATGACATCACATGTCTAGGGATTATTCTCTGTGCCCAAACAGAAATAGCTCTTTTTGACAGCTTTTCCTATGAATATGCCACCTCTAGGAAGAATAGGCAAGTGCCGTGCCCCAGTCAGAAAACTGTTTTCGATTTCAACTTCTCCAGAAAGGTAATTGAGTGATTTCATCTGATTATAAAGGAGGGTAGCAGGTGTGTGTGTGTGTTTGTGTGTGTGTGTGTGTTTCACAGCGACTTGGGAGTTGAAATAGAACTCTTAATGTAATTAAAGAAATATTTTTTAAAACTTTCAACAAGAACAATGACAAATAGAATGAAATGTGTATGATCTCAGGGTGTGACAAAGGCATTTCCGCTAACAAGCAGTGAGTGGGTGCAGCCTCTGGAGGGCAACTTCTGCCGCTCTGTTTCGGGGCCACCGTACGCAGGAATAGTGCACATAGGAGAACAGATAAGCTTTTCGGCATCAGCATCTGACCGACCCCGGAAATGCACTGCTGTTAAAATTGAGGACAAGAACTGGATGGCTATTTTTAAACTATTTTGAAGAGGTTTTCAGTGCATATGCTGCTTGACTTGTAAGGAAGAGGTTATTTACATTTATCATTTTGAGAGAGCTGATGAAATCTCAATGAGAAATGGCCTCCTGATTACCAAGCCCATGTCCTTCTAGGCAAAAATACTGTGATTTGTGTTCCTCATGTGAGTCCTGATTTTTCGCCAGGCAACTGTGCTACACATTTTAAAAGCATTTAAAAATTTTAATAATTACAATCCTATGCCATAAATACTAGTAGCACCCAATTTAGCGGAGGATGAATTTGAGACTCAAAAGACTTTCCTACATTTTGAGATTTGGTATGTGAGGTTTAAAGCTATTAGGAGGAGGCCAGTCTTCCTAGCAGTGACATTCTGAGGCAAAACAGCTAAGATACGAAGAAAATATCCTCATTTAGGGGCACGAGCCATTTGTCAAGAGTCCTTATGTCTAGGAAATTTTTGTCTTACCTGAAAAACTCGCAAGGTTCTGCTATTCTGATTGGTTATTTTCAGTCATGTGTTCATATATGTTAGATGACTAAGATCTATTGTTATTTTCAGGGTTCCTCATTTTGTGGAATTGATATACTCCTCAAAAATTGTGGGCCAGTAATTGTTTTCCTCCCTCCCTCCCTCCCTCTCTCCCTCTCTCCCTCCTTCCCTCCTCCTCCTCCTCTTTCTTCTCTCTCTCTCTCTCTTTTTAAATGTCTATAGCTCAATTTGAAAGGGGTCCTGCTGTGAACACTGGGTAAAGAACAGCTTTATATTATTAAAAAGTATAAATGATGATTTTCCAAATAAGCACACTTGTCTTTAAGTAGCTGCACAAATGGGGATCTGAATGCTTCAAAACACGTAGCTAAGATATGGACTCCTTGTAAACTGGGTACCATAGCACATGGTGACCACTTAGAGATGGAGCCACTCTCTGCCAAGGGGACTGAGACACCTTGGGCCTACGATTACTTATAGTCCAGTGGCCCACAATCTCATGTCCCTTCTTGCTAGGGTTATCTATTCCATCTGTTTCCATGGTTCCAAATCTGTTATATTTTTGTAAGTTTCCTATAGGCTCCTAAGAAAGTGTTACTACATGCTCCTTTATTTCTTGCTTATTATTTTTATGTTATTTTAGACTTCTAGCAATGTGAGATAAAAAATACAAAGAACTATGCACACACCCTTACCCAGCCACACCACTTGCTTACACTTTGCCCCACTTGCTCTGTCATTTTCTTTCACTTGTTCTAAATGTTTATTTGTATTTTTTTTTCTGAAACACTTGAGAATAAGTCTTAGACATCATGCCCCATTGTCCTATAACTTCACTGTGTATTTACCAGGAACGGAAGCTATTTTCTTATATAACTTGCATAAATACAATTGTAAAATCACAAAACCTAACACTGATATATTACTATTATGCAATCCATGGTCCATATTCAAATTTTATCAACTGTCCCAATAATGTTCTTTATAGTTATTTTTTTTTTCCCCAGTCTAAGGCCCAACCCAGGATCATGCATTGATTTTGTTGTCATGCCTCTTTATTCTGGAACTTTCTTTCTTAAGAATGCAAATGATTATTATTTTTTTAAAGATTTTATTTATTTATTTGAGAGGGAGAAAGAGAGCATGAGAGAGAGAGAGAGCACAAGCAGTGGGGAGGGTAGAGGGAGAAGCAGGCTCCCTGCTGAGCAGGGAGCCCCATGTGGGGTTCAATCCCAGGACCCTGAGATCATGACCTGAGCCAAAATCAAGAGCCAGACCCCATATTTCTGTCTTTCTTTGTCATTCATGATCTTGACATTTTAAAAAGGTACATGCTAGTTATTTGATGGAATGTCCCTCAGTTTGGGTGTGTTTGATATTAACTCAGTTAGACAGTAGATCATGTGTCATTAGTGAGGTTACAAAGAAATGATATGGTATCCTTCTTGGTGCTTCATAGCAGGGTAGCACAAGATTCACTTACTTCCATTACTAGTGATCCTAACTTTCACCACCCAGTTTAGGTGCTGTCTACCAGGTATTTTCTCTGTAAAGTAACAGTTTTTCTCTTTGTAATTAACAAACACCTTAAGGGGCATTCATTGATGATTCTTACCTGAATCAGTTATTACCATGATGTTGCAGGATTGTCATTTTCTAACACCTTCTATAGCAAGGAACTTTTTCCTCCACCATTATGTGTTTATTCACATATTTATTTATATCAATTTGGACTTGCGGATTTTTATTTGATTCAAAGGGAACAATATTTTATTATCATTTGGTGAGGTGATGGATGTGGTAATTAAGTTGACAGGGGAAATGCCTTTACAATTTATGCATATGTCAAATCATCATATACACTTTAGATATCTTACAATTTTGTCAGTGACACATCAATAAAGCCGGAAAAATACATTCTCAGAGCATGGAATTTGACTCTACTTAATATATACAAAATCAATTATGAATAATTAATGATCTTAAAGACTGGTAGTTTTTGTTTTAATTAGTATGCAACTTCTTAAACAATCTACTAATACTACTAACATTTCTTTTTTAAAAAAACTAGTATGGTATGAAGTTCACCACCATCAGTTGCATGATTTTCTCTTTCAGATTTTAGGTGCTGGCACATTCACATTAGTCAAACCTTCTGTAAGATTTTCCTGCTTTCTCTACTTGGGCACCCTCTTAACCTCAAAGAACAGAGGCCAGGAATGGATCAAAATATATGTTAATAATAAAGAGTTGCTCCTAATTATTATTGATTCATTTCTTCTGTGTAGCTTAATCCAGTAAGCATTATTCATTTGGGCTTTTAGTAGGTCTGTTTTATTTGGGATATCTTCGGGTCAGTCTCTCTTTCAAGACCCTACATTGTAGTGTTTTCAAAATTGGACCTTATTTGCCTGTTTAAAAATCTACAGACTTACACCCCAAAGTAGGACTGTTGGCATAAACTTAAGTGTGAACTTAATGCTTCTCCTATTGTCATTGAACAAGGGAAGCATGGAAAGGTTTCATTGGTTTTGTACCCACAAAACTCTGTACACTTGTTCAAAGGCTAAAGAACAAGGAATCTATTAATTGTGAAACTTCCTGGAGGAAAATTTGTTTGGAGAGACTTCAAATCTAGATCAGAAGTATGGAAAACATATGTATAGTGCCTTTTTGACCAGGTCTCTTCTTGGACTTAGGAAAATAGGTGGGGCTATTCGGAGTGAAGGAAGGGCTTTACTGGGGCAGAGGCATTGAAATAAGGCTAACACATACATTCAGCAGGTTATTTTGGGCTTGAGCTAGTTTTGTGCCCCACCCAAATAAGGCATTCTGTTGGTGGGGAAGTATTTTCCCTAAGACACTCTAAGTCCTTATTATGTTCTACGGTATTTTTAGAAAACAGCCTTGACTCTGTTAGAGAGAGGCTTACTTGAGTATTCAAGTTGTTATTTTACAAGGTGAAAGCCACACTGATGTAGCACTTCACTATAAATATGGTCTTAAGTAGTACCTACTCTTAATCATATTTAGATTCTTCTCTTGGGAAAAGAGTTTCTGTTTGCATTTAATTTTAGGGGAGTGCTATTTGCTTAACCATGGCCTCACTCCAGCCTATCACCTGAAATGTTGTCGGTGCAGAAAACACAGCACGCTATAGTAGGTTCACATTTATTTGCCAGAATCGCGGATAAAAAAGTTAAGTATCTCCATGCTGCCTATAGTAGTATGGAGAAAATGAGGTCAGACGACCTCTGTCTATGTCCAGATGTTACGGCTTCCGTTCTTCCCACTCTGATTCAAGCAGCCTATAAAAAATAAGTCCAACTGCAGAAACGGAACGCAGCCACTCTAGTCATTTCCCGTCCAGCCCCGAAAAGCTGGCTACGGCTCGGTGATTGCTCATCAGCTCCGCAGCAGAGAGCTTCAGTATGACGACGATGCATCGGCCCGAATTCAACAGCGTATTGCTCCCACTCATTTTAATGAGAGGGCCTTTGCCTCTATAGCACTGCGGTAATCCTTCTTTCTTACAAGAACAGAAGTATTTATTCACAATCCTGTAGTCAGGTCGGGGACTGTTTTTATATTTTAGACTCATTTTTATGACCAGTTGATGACTAGTTTCCAGTTAGAAGCCAATGTTGATTGGTGATAATATTTATTAAATGCTTGCAAGTACTAGCAGCACCATAAAACGTTTGCAAGCCATGTTTCCTGTCATCTAACGGCTAATTATCTAGGATGGTAAGATAGTCATATACTCACCCTTCTGCCTTACTTATCCATTAGATCCAAAGGAGAGTGGCAATTAGTCTGTGAAACAATACCTTCTCTAGACATTCTTTTTTTTTTTTTTCTTTTTTAGATTTTATTTATTTGCGAGAGAGACAATGAGAGACAGAGAGCATGAGAGGGGGGAGGGTCAGAGGGAGAAGCAGACTCCCTGCCAAGCAGGGAGCCCGATGCGGGACTCGATCCCGGGACTCCAGGATCATGACCTGAGCCGAAGGCAGTCGCTTAACCGACTGAGCCACCCAGGCGCCCTCTACACATTCTTGATGAAGCCAGCTGTTTGTTCAGTAGAAGAGGTTTGAGAATGTTTTGGCGGGGGGGGGGGGGGGGGGGTGTAATTGATTACAAGTGGGCCCAAGGGAACTTTTTGGATGATGGAAATGTCCCACGTTGATTGTGTTTGTGGCTACATGAGTGAATACATTTGTCAAAACACATCAAACTACATATTCAAAGTGGGTGAATTTTAATGTATTTAAGTCATACCCTGCTTCTAGTTTATAAAGCAATCCTAGATGTTAATGTAAAACCTACCTAACTGATAGAATGTTCTTCAAAGTATATGAGAAATCAATTCACAGAAAAGGAAATACAATGGAAAGATATATACTAATGCTACACTCCTTTCAAAATAAAGGAAAAACACATTAAAATAATGTGAAATACTCTCTTTCACCTGTAAGTTTGGGGGAAATGACTGATAACAAACACGTTGTGTAGAAAAATAGATACTCTCATACTTAACTGGTTGAAGTGTAAATTGGTACATTCCTTTGGAGGGTAGTTTGACAGTAACAAAATTACAACTGCATATATCTTTTGAACTAGTAATTCCATTTTGGGGGAGCTTGTCCAACAGATATAATTGCATGCATGCAAAATAACGCATGTATCACATATTACTTGTAGAATTGTTAATAATTGCAAATAATTGTTCACATGTTCCAAAATAAGGGACTGACTGGTTAAGTGAGTTATGGTTCATCCATGCAGTGAAATACTGTGTAGCTGTAAAAATGAGAAAGTCTTTAGAAGTTCTGGTACTGATAGCTCTTGATAATTAAGTGAAATGACAAGGTACACTCTCTAGGAAGATAGAGTGGATATAATTTTCCCTATTCCTTACTCTAAGTACAATATGTAAAAATGTAAAAATGTAAAAATTGTGGACATTATATGTGTAAACAAAGAAACAAAACCATAAGAAGACTCTGAAAGATGGAGAGAAGGCACGATTGATCAGGTGGGAATCTCAGGCCCAAGAGCCCATGGTGGTGAGTGCCTTGGGTTTTCCTGCTGCCCCATGTATACAGACTTATTGCTGAAAAAGCTGGCAACTTGGAAATGCCAATGGGAGAAGACAAAAATGCCTCAATGAAAGCTTGCTCTCTCTAGCCAAAAGACCGGGAAATGGAAAGGCTAGCAGAACAGAAAACTTGCAGAGAGTAACTACACCACCCAAGTACCACAGAAAAACTTGGGCCCGGTCCCCAGGCATACAAGCAAAGTCTGAGTAGGGGGATGAGATTTCCATCCCACTGTTCTCACTCCCCTTTGGTCAGGGTGGTGTCAGACAATGTGTACTTGGTAGGGAGCCCGAACTTTCATCTATGTTGGGGATAAATTAGACTTAAGACATAAATTAAATTTGTTTGTGAATGACACTGTTAGAGGATGAAAAGATGAACCTCGATTGGGAGAAAATATTTTTGCAAACTACATATCAACAAAGGACTCACAAGTAAAATATATGAAGAACTCTCAACTCTCAACGGTAAAGAAAATCCAACTATAAAACAGGCAAAACATGAAACATTTTACTGAAGAGGATTATACAGATGGCAAATAAACACATCAAAAATATGTTCAACGTCATTAGCCACCAGGAAGATGCAAATTAAAGCCATGATGAGATGTTACTGCACACCTTTCAAAATGGCCAAAATAAAAACTGGTGACAACACCAAATGCTGGTGAGGATGTGGAGAAACTGGATCACTTATTTATTGCTGGAAGGAATGTTAACTAGTACAACCACTCTGGAAAATAGTTTGGTAGTCTCTCATTAAACTAAACATGAAATTACCTTGTGATCCCCGAGTTTTACTCCTAGGAATTTATTCCAGAGAAATACAAACTTGTGTTCACACAACAATCTGTACATGAATGCTTATATTGGTTTAATTTATAATAGGCAAAAGTTAGAAATTTCTCAGTGAGTGAACACTTGAAGAAACTGTGGTATATCTCTACCATTAAATAGTACTCAGCAAAAAAAAAAAAAAGAAAGAAAGAAAGAAAAGAAAAAAGAGAAGGAATGAACTATTGACATATGCAACAACCTGAAAGAATCTTTAGGGAATTGTGTTGTGTGAAGAAAGCAAGTCCCTAGAGGTTACATACCACATGATATCATTTATATAATCTTCTTGAAATGACACAATTATAGACATGAGGAACTGATTTGTGGTTGCCAGGATGAAAGAGGGAGTGGGAGTTGGTAGGAAGTGTGGGTGTGGCTACCCAAAGGGCAGCATACAGGATCTTTGTGGTGACAAAACTGTTTTGTATGCAGACTGTATCAATCTCGGTATCCCAATTGTGATATTGTACTATATAGTTTTGCAAGATGTTACCATTTGGGGAAACTGGGTAAAGGATACATGGGCTCACTCTGCGTTATTTCTTCTACCTGCATGAGACTCTACAATTATCTCAAAAAGTGTAATTTAAAAAAGTCAGTGTGCAGAATAATATGTCTGATATGTTACTTTATATGTAAAAATTGTGAGACATAATCTGTAATTGTTTTGTTGTAAATGAATAATGGAATGTTAGAAAGACCCACTAAGAAACTTAAAAATCTTGTCACCAGTTGAGGGAGGGATGGAGGGGAAATGGGGACAAGAATAGAAAGGAGACTTTTCATTTATACTCTTAACTTTCCTATTTGTATATGTTCCTATTTTAGATGATAAACCCTGATAGGTATATATACATACATATATTCTTTTGAAACAGACCTGCAGTTCTCCATGCAATTAGTTTTCTTTTTTAAATTATCTTTTTAAAAAATTCAGTTAATTAGCATGTAGTGTATTATTAGTTTCAGAGGTAGAGTTCAGTGATTCATCAGTTGTATATAACACCCAGTGCTTATTATATCACTTGCCCTCCTTAATGCCCATCACCCAATAGCCCCTATCCCCCAACCTCCTTTCCCTCCAGCAACCCTCAGTTTGTTTCCTATAGTTAAGAGTCTCTTCTGGGGTGCCTGGGTGGCTCAGTTGGTTAAGTGGCTGCCTTTGGCTCAGGTCATGATCCCAGGGTCCTGGGATCAAGCCCCACATCAGGGCTCCTTGCTCAGCGGGGAGCCTGCTTCTCTCTCTCCCTCTGCCTGCCGCTCCCCCTGCTTGTGCTTGCTCTCTGCCTCTCTCTCTCTGTGTCAAATAAATAAATAAAATCTTTAAAAAACAAGTCTCATGGTTTGTCTCCCTCTCTAATTTTGTCTTATTTTATTTTTCCTTCCCTTCCCTCTATGATCCTCTGTTTTGTGTCTTAAATTCACATATGAGTGAAATCAGATGATAATTATCTTTCTCTGACTGACTTATTTAGTTTAGCATAATAACCTCTAGTTCCGTCCACATCGTTGCAAATGGTAAGATTTCATTTTTTTTTGATGGCTGAGTAGTATTCCATTGTATGTATATACCACATCTTCTTTATCCATTCATCTGTCGATGGACATCTGGGCTCTTTCCACAATGTGGCTATAGTGGATGTTGCTGCTATAAACATTGGGGTGCAGGTGCCCCTTCAGATCACTACATTTGTATCTTTTGGGTAGATACCTAGTAGTTCAATTGCTAAGTCATAGGGTAGCTCTATTTTCAACTTTTTGAGGAACCCCCATACTATTTTCCGGAGTGGCTGTATCAGCTTGTATTTCCACCAGCAGTGTAAGAGGGCTCCCCTTTTTCTGCATCCTTGTCAACATTTATTGTTTCCTGACTTGTTAATTTTAGCCATTCTGACTGGTGTGAGGTGGTATCTCATTGTAGTTTTGATTTGTATTTCCCTGATGCCGAGTGATATGCAGCATTTTTTCATGTCTTTTGGCCATTTGTATGTCTTCTTTGGAGAAATGTCTGTTCATGTCTTCTACCCATTTTTTGACTGGATTATTTGTTCTTTGGCTGTTAAGTTTGCTAAGTTCCTTATAGATTTTGGGTACTTGCCCTTTATCTGATAAGACATTTGCAAATATCTTCTCCCATTCTGTAGGTTGTCTTTTGGTTTTGTCGACTGTTTCCTTTGCTGTGCAAAAGTTTTTTTATTTAATGTTTGCTAACTGATTTATAAATGTGAGTTAGAAGATTTGCTAAAGGACAAATCTAGTTGAACAAAAACTCTGAACATGGAGAATGGATTAAATAAAGCTGGAAGTTGAGTGGTAATATAGAATGTAGTAAGAAATACGAGAAATAAACATACAAGTGAACTCTTGTCAAATTTATCTTTTCCATCCTCTTTTTCTTCATTTGATATTAACTCATCATTCTGGAAACTCTCTTTTGTTGACTCTGTCTGTTGGGTAACTAAACTTCCTAACTCTTAGATCAGTGTCCATTTCATCTACCTGCTTCATTGGCTCACTTTTTAAAAAAAGATTTTATTAATTAATTAATAATTAATTAATTAATTAATTAGAAAGAGCACCCACATAACCAGGTGGAAGAGCAGACATGGGGGAGAGGGACAAGCAGATTCTGCGCTGAGCATGGAGCCTGATGTGGGGCTCAATCTTATGACCCGGAGATCCTGAGCTGAAATCAAGAGTCGGCTGCTCAACAGATGGAACCTCCCAGGCACCCCTCATTGACTCAACTTTATCTCTTGTTACTGTGTGTGTGTGTGTGTGTGTATGTGTTAGGTGGAGGGGGAGTAAGGAAGAAGGAGAAATGGCATATCCTACAGTTTAGTCTTTGGGTCTCTAGTCATTTCTCAATTCACTTTCTATCCCCAAAGTCCACACATGTTAAACAGTTACATGCCAGGCACCTATCTATTAGTTAACTTAATCCTTGTAACAATGCTATGAAGAAAGTGTTATTATTATCATACCCATTTTATAGATAAAGAAAATAAAGCTAGGTGTGGTAAACAACTTTCCCAATGTCACCTAGCTAGTAAGGGATGGAACAAAGATTTAAATGTAGGTGTTTCTGACACCAAAGTATATGCTGCTTCGCTTATCCAGCTAAGGAATTATTGCATGAGGTTTAGGAGAACAGAGGTGGTGTCTCCATGAACTACATGTAACACATCTCCAGATTTCATGGGGAGAGAGGTGAGAAATGGGTAATACATTGACCAAGTTACAGTAATCTGTATATGAAGTGCCTGAGTTATCATCAATGCTTAGGTCATCGTGAAGGAAATGCATTCTTTATTGAAAGAAGGAAAACCAATTTGTAAAACAATTGAATGTGGGAGAAAAGAACAAAGGGTTTGGGGCTCTGTACTGGGGAGAAAGACATGTTTTGACTTTTACCGGGGACAACTGGTAGTGAAGTTACCTTGCTTAATAAAGAGAGAGAGAGAGAGAAACTGCTTCTATTGCCTGATTCTGCTAGATGTGTAAGCATATTGTCCAGACAGAGAATGGGGAAGAGGACTGGCTACCTGACAGAAGGGCAAGTGGGTGATGTGCAGTATCTGGAAGTGGTGACTTAAGATGACTAGAATGGCTGAACTTGTTTGGATAGAATACTTGGGAAGAAAAGGACAGTGCCAGAACAAAGATGAAGAAAACCAGACTCCTAGAGAAAAAAGAGGAGGGAAGAGAGAGTTGACCGTGAATCAGTTCAATGATAGACAGATAAATTTGAAATAGGTCTCTGAAGGAAACTATCAGTTACATTTTGTGCAACTGTTTAAGATAGGATGGTTCCCTGTGCTGAATTATGTTAGTGCATGATTTTTCAGTTAATTTTAGGCTGATAGAAGTATCACTTCTCACGTCTCCTCACGTTTGGCTTTCTGCCACTGGAAGTGCACTCAGGGACCAGAGCCATGGCAAAGTGCCAGGCCCAATTCCAACTCTAAATTGGCCATTATGGCCTTTTGGGAACCCCAAAGATAGTCTTCAGTTGTAAATTGGCACCTTTCCTTTCTGCACCTCTTCACTTTGTGAAGCCAGAATTGATGCCTGGCTCTCCCAGATAAATGTTGGGTGACTGCCAGTCCTGACCGGGACAATGGTTTAGGAAAAGCCTTTCACTGATCTCAGGGAATTTGCACACAGCATGGGAGAAATGCTCCTTGCTGTGGCCCACATCTCAGAGACTTCATGGACTAAGTAACTAACTGCACACAAGAAAGCCCTGCCTGGGGAGACAGCCTCCCTGTTAGTCCTGTGTCTTCAAGAGAGAAAGTCTAAGCCCAAAGAGCTGTTGTCAAGGTCATTTCCTTGTTGAGAGTCCTTCCTCCAAAGTCAGCTCCCCTCCATTGCACTGTCCAGTTGCAATGAAAGTCTCTCAGCTTCAAAATTATCACCCAATCCACAGTTTGGGGGGCGTACAGTAGACTTCTGTGATTTATTAAATCACTGTGTTCCAGTATCTAATGCACCATTTGCTACTGACGTTTAACCCAGAAGAAACATTTTTTTTTTCCTCAAAGGAAATAGTTACTAAGGAGATTACAACTATTTAACAAGAATCAAACATAGTCTAAAGTTTAAACAAAGTGATAGGGGAAAATAAGGCAGACTTTGGTGCTGTAGTGAGGACTTTTATATTCTTCCTGGTTAAAATTTATCTGACAAAACATTTTCTGAAGATAAAAGTTTGATTCCTCAATGCTAACCTATACTCCTCAGGGCCAGGGCATCCAATAACGAATAGGATCTAGATAAAATGGGTTCTAAAAATGTAATTATTAATTAGTACCATATAATGATTATGTTCTCTTAGAAAGAGTCCTTTTCTTTTAGAGAGTCATCCTAAAATTCTTACAGATAAAATAATATATCATGTCTGGGATTTACAAGGGAAGAGGTAGAGGTACAGATAAGAGACTGACAGGGAGTTAATAATTATTGAATTTGGGTGATTGGTACAGGAGTGTTCATTGCCTCACTCATTCTACTTTTGCATATTTTTTTCCATCATAAAAAGAAAAAGAAAATAGCACATAATGGTCATCCTTAGGGGCATTTAGTTCTTGTGAACATCATTATTTTCCTGAAAGACAGATCATCCAAAAGTTCATAGCAACTGTACATCATACTTACTACTTACCTCTGTCCCCTAGGTCTTCATTTAGCGAGCATTGTTGACAAAAAGTATTAATGACTTTTTGAAGAGAAGCTCCAGGGAATTCAGCTTGATAAGCCAAGTGGGGAAGAATCTATTCCACACCCACCTGCGCTTCTAAGGAAGGTCTCCCTCTGGGTCAAGAGACCTACATGTTCAATGCCAGAAAAAAAGTGAGGTTTTAAAAAAAGAGGATAGAATGTGGACAGAACTCAATTTTTATTAGTTATTGGGAGTTATGAGCTCTGGAGTCAAACCCCTGTCAACAGTTTATACGATTTACATAATTAGAATTTTCTTGAAAATTCCAGTAAGTCCATTTCAAATGCTCTTATTTTGTAAAATACCAGAGATTACTGAGTTCAGTTACAATCTCATCTAGAAAAAGAGCACTCCTAAATATACTGATTTTTTTTTTTTCCTTTGCCATAGCACAGTTCCCAGATATAGTATGCTAATTTTCCAAACAGGTCAGCAGTTATGGCTTAAATAACAACGTAGGAACCATAATTGTTAGTGCAGGTACAATTTTAGATATAGGTAGAAAAATAGAGATGGATATAGTTCATTCACTAATCAACTATTTATGAGGGAATTATGACATGTTATATGCTCAGATTCTAGAACCAGACTGCAAGGTCACATCTCATCTTTCCCTCTGCCTGTGTGGCCTTGGGCAAGTTGTGAAACTTTTCTGTGTCTCACTTTTCCCCAGCTCTGTCACAGTTTTGTGGATTGACTAAGTTAATATTCATGAAGGATCTAGAACAGAATTAGCTCTTGCACTCATGGAGTATGTTGTTAGACACCAATTCTAGAATTTGATGCTGGAAAAAAGATGAGAATGTTTAGTCCTATCCTCTTATTTTATATGAGGAGGCTTTGAAAAATACCGATGGCCAGTCTCCACCATTAGAGATTTGGGGTCTGGGCTAGGGTCCTCGGGTGACTCTACCATGCAACAGGAATGAGGGCTGTAGCCTGAAAGTTACAGAAAACCATCCTACTGGAGGCTTTTCTGCTTAACTTTAGTATCTGACATGCGGATGGAGCATTCTATGTGGGATCCCAGCCCTTCTCCCAAATGTCTGTGCATCTGCTCGTACTATGTTAAAGCAGAGCAACACAAACATATAATTAGCATGCTCATACCTAATATTTATTACTGTGAAAGCCTCTGATTTTTCCCAGCTTAAAAATAGTTGTTTTCTTTAAAATGCCATATGTGAAAAGGCCAGCATGGCTAGGAGTCCAGGGGAAAGTATTTGCGTAAATCTGAAACTAAAAGAGCTGGGATTAAGCTAGTAAAGTTACTTTGGACAGTAACAATTTTCTGCCATCTAGTGGATAATTCAAAGAATAAACCATGTCTTTATTTTAAGACTCAACATTATCACAGAACTATGATTTCCAGGCCTCCTGCTGCCGGAAGGGAATGTTTTTGTGTTAACAAAACAAATAGTTTTCCACAAATTGTGCCTCAAATCTATTCTCACATTTTTATTGATCTGTTGGTTAATTTTTTTAATGTAAAAAATTCATTATGTCTTATGACTTCTCTTAATGTTGCTAAAAAAAAAATTGTGGACACTCAATAAGTTAGAAATCCAAATACAATAGTCCCTCTTAGCCACAGTTATGCTTGCTGCGGTTTCAGTGGCCCGGGAGTCAACTGCAATCTGGAGGCAGATGATCCTCCTTCTGACCTATCAGAAGATCAATAGTAGCCTAATGCTATGTCATTCACCTTGCTTCATCTCAATTTGTGATGAGATTGAATCTCACAGCATCACAAAAAGAAGGATGCTTGCAGTACAGCAAGATATTTTGAGAGAGGGATCACATCCACATAAGTTTTATTACAGTATATTGTCACAATTGTTCTATTGTATTATTAGTTATTGTTAACCTCTTACTGGGCCTAATTTATAGATTAAACTTTAGCATAGGTATGTATGTATAGGAAAAAACATAGTATATATATAGGGTTTGGTATTATCTATGGTCTCAGGCATCCACTGGGAGTCTTGGATGTATCCTCCAAGGGCGGGGGGCTATTGTATGCTCAATTTCTAACTGGTTGAATACTTATAGGGCTGTAGCATAGACAAATGTGTCTATATTTGGCTCTTTTAAAAAATTCTCCTTTCTCCAATGTTGGAGGAGGCAGTGATATCCCAGGTTAAAAGCACGGGCTCTAAAGTCAAATTTAAAGTTGGGGATCGCCCTTGTGCTAACTTTGGGAATTTGGAGAACTTAATCTGTTTGTTCTCCAGTTTCCATCTGGTAATGATAGTACCAGACTCATAGGGCTGCTGGAGGGATTAAATCCATGCAAAACACTTCGTGTTCAATGTCATTACTATTTTTATCATTGTTGTTTGTTTACATGTGTACCGGTATTTACTAATTATGAGGAAGAAGTTCAGAATTGGCTTGTACCCAGACTTAGTTCAATTTAAATAATCAAAAAAACCTTTCTTTAAGGTGATTTTATATTCAACATTATGCAGGATACAAAGCTGAATAAGACATTGCCCCATTCTTGAGTCAATGTTCTCATAAAATAATGGGAGAGAATTAACTATAATTCAAAGCAAATATAATGAGTGTGAGCCCAGAGTTATCATAAACAAATTATGGAGGAGGAGAAGGATGTTTCCAGTGGGAGAAGTTGACTTGTGACCTATAACTTAAACAATAGGTAAATTTTAATGGAAATTTAATCATGTAAGTGGAGATGGTAGAGAAGACTCCCTAGGTAGGAGACTATCTTAAGCAAAGGAATCAAGTTGGAAAAAATTTAGGATTTATTTATTTTGGGAGCAATGAGTAATAAGATCTGGCTAAGCCATAAGATTTCTTCATTCTTATTTGAGCACCTACTCTGTCAGGCTCTGTTCTAGATGGTATGGATATGCTGGTGAACAGAATATACAAAGACTCCATCCTCAAAGATTTGTATTCCAGTGTGGAAGAAATACTGGGAGAGCAACCTAAGGAGAGAGGATGGGGCTGGATTTTGGAGAGGAGCTAATGGAAAGCCAACAAAAGCTGCTAAGCAATATGGAGCCATGATTAGGCATTACTTATGAAATATGTATCTGGTGGAGGAAGAATGAGGGATAGACAAAAGAATGAGGCCATGGAGCCATGGAAACATATTTCGATAGGAGGCAATTTAAAGAGTCCAGGTGAGATATAATGACGCCTTGCACCACTGAAAGTGAAAAGGACAAAGGAGAAGGATAGCCAACATGTGGAAGATTGGCACCCGCAGGGAGTGAGCATGCGGAGAATGATGTGAAATGAAGATTCTAGGTTCACTGCAGAGAGAGGAGGCATAGTGTATCCAGAGCATCATTTGCATAGCTGACAGCATTGATTCTAGAGTCAGCCAGCCTATATTGTAACGAGTCAGGGCAGTCATTTTATCTCTCTAAACCTCAGTGTCCTCATCTGTACAAGGGGAATTACTGAATATGCCATTTTATCAGACTGTTATGGAAAATGAAGACAACTTCTTCCACATTACTGGGGATATGGTGACACTCCACTCTGGAATCTGTAATGAGGGGAGTAAAGAGGTAACACAGAGTCGCCTACACCTTCCTGCATTTGGCATCAGAGGTATTTGAAGGGGAATTTGCTCCCATCTTGAAATTACAATTATTCACACAAAAAAGATAATTAGCTGAGAATTTTTCAACAATGATCCCACATTAGAAAATTAACCACAAATCAAAGGATCTTATTTTGCATTTGGGAGTCAAAATCGTTGTGAATTTTGATATTATTCTGCTCACCAACTGGGAAATACCTCATTTCAGTATCTGGAAACATACTTCTGATGAGGGATAAAGAGCGATTTCATGAGAAACCCAAGAATGAGAATTAGACTGCAGTTTCCAATCCCCTGAGTGTTTTATTTCCCCAAATCTCAGGACCCATCTCTGAACATTTGCTGGCTGCAGACCTCTATTCTCCCATCCTTAGAAGCTACACACAAAGCTTCATATAGAAGCATCAGGCAGCAGGAATGTGCGCGCTTGTTCAGGACCAGGCAATACAGATCCAAAAAGGGCCTAGATGTTTATTTTCCAGAATTCCACCCAAAGTAATTCTGTGGATAGTTGGAATCTAAGTCTGGAGAGAATTAATGCACATTAAGAGAAAGAAAACACAGAAACAGGAGAGGTGAAACTGTCAAGAAAAGGGGAAGCTTAATAAGGAGGAACGAGAGCAATGCTGTACCCTGGGAGGACTGGGGCAGCTCATGCATGCTGTTCCGGCGCGATAAGGGAATTGAAGATGCCCAAAGCTACACATACTCAGCAATAGCGTAAAGTAAAATCCTCTGCACTTTTGAGAGACACAGAGAATGCATTTTGCCGTTTAAGCAAAGTAAGTGCAATTACATTTCTAACTGTCTGTGAGTACATGATACAAAACTTGTTGGACAGATTGACTCCAAAGTTGGCAGGCATGGGATGGTCTGGCTTCACATAAAGCTATGTGGTGTAGGCAAAATTTACTTTCAAGGTCTTTGAGGAAAACCTCAGAAACAGCCAGTTCTTCTCCAGAACACCTGAAAAGTAAGTGTCTCAGGACAGCAATGTGAGTGCTGGCTGAGAGGCCACTCTACAGATCAGTAGTCTATAGACAGAGGAAACAGTGACATCAACTTGAAAAATTCAAAGCAGATGCCTGAAATTGCAGTTGCTGATTTTCAATCCAGCTGCTTCTTATATGGGCCACTCCCCATAACATGATCAAGGTGAGTAGCAAAAGGGATTTACATATTCAATCATGGTAATGGACAATCAACATAGGGAGAATACTATTATAGAAATAATAATATTTTCACAACTAGAATTTAGTTCAGTTAGTATTTATTGGTTGTTTATCAAGTGCCAGACATTTTGCTAAGCACTGGGTTTATGAAAGATGAATAAACGCACAATCTAGGGGTGGACTGAGGGTCGGAAGGAAGGTGAAGATAATTGATATTTAATAAAAAAAATAATTACTGAGTTAAATATATACCAGGTAGATGTGAAGCAGTTTGCATGTATTTATTTCACTTAGTATGAACCGCAACTTTTTGAAGTTCGTATTATAGATCCCCAATTAAAAATTGGAAAACCAAGGTCCAGACAGTTCAGTAACTTTCCAGAATGTCACACATCGAGCAAGTGGCAGAGCTGAGATCTGATCACAGTTTTTCTGGCTCCAAAGACCATCCTCCTTTAATTAGATTGCCTCCCGTTCCTAACTTGTAATTTAAATCAAGTTGTTCAAAGTTCTCACAGAATTGTAAAAGTTGAAGAATGATGATTACATTTTTCTAAGGGATGTTTGTAAAGATTTTACATAAGAGGTAACTTTGATCTGGGCTTTAGAGGCTGATTAAAATTTTGACAGGCAGGTGAGAGGAGGAAGAGACTCCTCGCCACAGAAAAATTAAAAGGAAGAGTATTTTGGGGAAACAAAAGTTTGCAAGGGAAAATTAAAAAGTTGTAGCTTTTCCTGCAGGGTTCAGAAGTAAGGCACTGGGGAAAGGCAGATTCAAGAGAGATTAAAAAAAAACCAAAAACGGCTTTGTTGAGCTATTTTACATATTCAATTCACTCATTCCAAATATGTAATACAGGGATTTTTTAGTAATTTTACCAAGTGGTGCAGCCACCACCATAAATGAGTTTTAGAATATTTTCAACCCCCTTAATAAAGGTGCCTCATTCCCACTTAGAATTAATTCCCGTTCTCACTCCCATCTATTCTCTGTCTATAGATGTGCCTTTTCTGGATATTATATATAGACAGAATCAAAGAATCTGTGGCCTTTTTTATCTGGCTTCTCTAACTTAGCATAATGTTTTCAAATGTAATGGCATGTACCTGAACTTCATTCCTTTATTCCTTTATTCCTTTATTTATTTATTTATTTATTTATTTATTTATTAATATTTTATTTATTTATTTGACAGAGAGAGACACAGCGAGAGAGGGAACACAAGCAAGGGGAGTGGGAGAGGGAGAAGCAGACTCCCTGCGGAGCAGGGAGCCTGACTAGGGGCTTGATCCAAGGACCCTGGGATCATGACCCGAGCTGAAGGCAGATGCTTAATGACTGAGCCACCCAGGCGCCCCCTGAACTTCATTCCTTTTGATAATGGAATAATAGTCCATTCTATGCCTATACTATGTTTTGCTGATATATTCATCATTTGAGTACTTGAGTTGTTCTACTTCTTGGCTATTATGAATAATGTTGCTGTGAACATTTGTGTGAACATATGTTTTCACATCTCTTGGGTAGATACCTAGAAGTAGAATTGCTGGGTTTGATGGTAGCTTTATATTTAACTTTTTGAGAAGCTGCCAAAATATTTTCCAAAGTGGTTGTACCATTTTACATACTTGCCAGCCATGTATGAGGATTCCTGTTTCTTTACATCTCAAAGGACTTGTTACTGTCATATATATCATAATCATTCTAGTCTGTGTGAAGTGGTATCTCGTGGTTTTAATTTGTATTTTTCCTAATGACTAATGCTGTTGAGCATCTTTTCATATGCCCAAATCATAAATTATAAAGACTCTCTTTAGATAATGCATTAATTGAGATGCAGGCCATAGGAAGACAAGTGGAATTTGCAGGAAGGGTAATAGAGCTGCAGTGAACTGTTCGCAGAACACTGAGTTGCATTTGTCCAGAAGGCAGCGAAAAACCTGAGACTGTACCTCAGAATTTAAGGCAGAGGATATAAGTTTGGGACGCAGCTACACAGAAAAGGCAGTTAAAATCATGAAACTAGAGGAGCTCATTAACATAGAAAACATAGAGCAAGAACCTTGAGGAGAGGATATTTAGAAATACCTGTTTGTAAGAAATAGATGATTGCTTTCTTGTTTTTATTTTATAGAATTCTTAAAAAAATTCTAGTGAAACATTACATTAAAAACCTAAAATAAAACAAAATAAATCATAAAAAAAAGAAATAGATGAATTGTGTACAAAGTTTTAGGAGACTTAGGAGAGACTGATATCATGGATGACATTGGAAGAAACTTTTTTTGTTGTTGTTAATGTTAAAATTTTATTGTACTTCTTTGTAGACTTTTCCTTCACACATAAATAGCAACATTGAATCATATCATACATGTTATTTTATAACATTCTATTTCGACTTAACCTTGCATCATGAACATATTTCCATGTCATTAAGTAGTCTTAAAGTTATGTCTTTTTTTTTAAAGATTTTATTTATTTATTTAGAGTGTGATGAAGGGAGAGGGAGAAAGAATCTCCAGCAGACTCCCTGCTGCCCATGGAGCCTGGTGCGGGGCTTGATCTTATGACCCAGAGATTGTGACCCTAAGATCATGACCTGAGCCAAAATCAAGAGTCAGAGGCGTAACCAACTGAGCCACACAGATGCCCTTTAAGGTTATGTTTTAATGGCTATTTTAAAAGTATTTCATTGCAGTTAAGTACCATAATTAATTTTCCCCTTTTGTTTTATATATATAAACACACACACACATACATATACATATATATGTAAGTATATCCACATAATATATATAATTATGTATATAATTACACATAAATATACATATATATATATATAGAAGTTCCCTTTTATTTGGACCTTTAGGTTGATTTCTTGTCGGGGGCTGTTTTAACAACAGTGCAATAAACACTCTAGTGTAAAAATATTTATGTGGCTCTTCAGTAACTTACCCAGTATAAGTTCTTAGGTATTGGAATATCTTGGCCAGAGCTTATGAAAACAATTTAAAGACTCTTTTTATATGTATTGCCAAATTGTCATGAGAAATGTTTTTCTCTCCCCAGCAATGTATTAAAATAATATGACAAATATATTGAATATGAAAACTATCTCATAAATACAAGGGAAATATTTAATATCATTACTATTTTAGAGGATCTGTTTCCAAGACTGCTATGAGCATCTACTGATGGGACTGCCTCTGAGCATTTGTGTTTTTTTTTAAGTTTTTGAAATTATTTTAATTTTTTATTTTATTTATTTTTAAAGATTTTATGTATTTATTTGACAGAGAGAGAGATCACAAGTAGGCAGACAGGCAGACAGAGGAAGATGGAGAAGCAGACTCCTTGCTGATCAGGGAGCCCGATGTGGGGCTCCATCCCAGGACCCTGGGATCATGACCTGAGCTGAAGGCAGACACCTAACCGACTGAGCCACTCAGGTGCCCCAATTATTTTAATTTTTTTTTTAAGATTTTATTTATTTATTCATGAGTGACAGAGAGAGAGAGAGAGAGAGAAGCAGAGGGAGAAGCAGGCTCCCTGCTCCCAATGCTGGACTCAATCCCAGGACCCTGGTTTCATGACCTGAGCCGAAGGCAGATGCTTAACCATCTGAGCCACCTAGGCGCCCAATTATTTTAATTTTTTAAAGTAAAAATTGTATATATTTAAGATGTACATCATGATCATTTGTCATCCATATACATAGTGATTATTGCAATCAGATTTTGAAAAAACAAGGAGAGGCCAACAATATCTCACAACAGCAGAGAACACTGAAGAAGATTACTGACTTTGGCAACTTCATAACCATTGGTGGCATCTGAGAGAGTACTTTCCCTTGCTGGGAGGAGGCAGATAACCATATTGTAGTTCTCAAGTACAAAATTTTATTGCAATTTTTTTAGTCCACTTAGTTTGTTTCCTGAGAATGCCTTGTAGTTTTGGAAATTTATTATTATACAGGGAAAAAGTTTAAAAATTCAATTTAATTTTCTATTTTTTCAGGAATGTCCATTTTTATCACCACTCTTTTTTCTCCATTTGTCCTTTATCCATACTTCCTCATTCATTTCCTGTTTGAGGGCTTGGATTGGGGTTTTCTGATAAACAGCTTCATATGTGATGCTGTAGAGACAAACCAGGGGTAGGCTGTCATTTGTATAAAGAAAGAATAGGCCTTTGGGATTCAGTGTGTGGACTTCCATAAATATCAAACTTGATTTTTGTTTTTGCATGTGATGGGAATAGCATTTAATGTCACTGTTTAAGTCATTGAATGGATGTCTGTTGAGCTCATTACTGTTTCTCGTTCAGAGAACCCTTTATGGACATCCACTCCATAAATTTATTACCATTCGTGGGAAAATATTTGACCCAAATACTCTCTGCTCCTCTGTGACATGGATCATAATTCTATCACAGTGAGCTGTTTCCTCTTCAACCACAGAGATATACAATCCAGTCATTCCAGATACACACAAATCCTGTTATTTCTTTTATATAGACTCAAACTTGAGCATGAATCTCTTGTTTCTTTTCCTCCCTTTCTGGTTCCCAGTTTGTGAAATTTCTTTCTCACCTTCACATTCAATGAGGTAGCTGGTCCTAAAGCTGGTCATTTAGGAAAATTCAGAATGGCCAGAATTCTGAAAAAGAACTTCTCTAATTCGCTCTGGATGATGCATATTTAGTACCATCTAGGAAGCCATACAGATGTCCCAGTGGATGGACTCATTTCTAATTTCTCTGGGTGGATTAAGTGAAGACTATTGGTATCCTTGCTCCTTGGTGTCCCTTTGTTATGTTGTCATAAAAAATCCAGATGCAGTAATTTCTGAAAAGCTGTAAGGTGAAATCTATCTTATGACATATTTTCTCAAGTTTTGATAGATCTTCTCGACCTGTCCCTAAAAAGAGGTCTGCTTTGTAGGACCTTTACAGTTCTTTACAGTTACCCCCAGCTAACTCTTAAAGTGTTTCTAGTTGAATAAAAGAGATCTAAAAGGTCTGACACTTCCTGGGGGAGAGGTTTAGGATAAAAGTAATGTCCTAGCAATTATAATTTTTAGTGACATTCTGACTCTTTTGTTGAAGAAACACTATTCCAAGACATAAAGTTTTTTGTTACCCATTCAAATTTCATTATATTTCAAAGTAATGTGATTTTAAAAAATGAACTAGAAATGTTTGGTAAGAGATATTTTTCCAAATGTTTCTTTGTGGGACACATTTGGGCGTTAAATGAACTCGTAATCTATAACATAACTCTGAAGAGAACCTAACTAATGCTTATAGTGTGAATTAGCTAGTTTCTTAACGGTTTGTGTTGCAGACACAAAGTTTTCTTTAGATAAAATAAATAAGAGTTAAAAATCACTGTGATTTCTTTTGAGGTATAATTGACATATAACCTTATATTAGCTTCAGGTGTATAACTTAATGATTCAGTATTTGTATATATTGCAAAATGATCACCCACAAGTCACCATACTACTTACAATTTTTCTTCTTGTGATGAGACTTTTAAGATCTACTCTTAGCAATGTTGAAATATGAAATACAGTATTATTAACTATAGTTATGATGCTGTATATGACATCCCCACGACTTATTTTATAACTGGAAGTTTGTACCTTTTGACTCCATTCACCAATTCTACCCTCCCCCACTCCCTGTTTTTGGCAACCACCAATCTGTTTTCTGTAGGCAAGAGCTTGATTTTTTCTTTTCAAAAAATGTGGGAATGCAAGCTGGTGCAGCCACTCTGGAAAACTGTATGGAGGTTCCTCAAAAAGTTGAAAATAGAGCTACCATATGATCCAGCAATTGCACTACTGGGTATTTACCCCAAAGATACAAAAGTAGGGATCCGAAGGGGTACGTGCACCCCGATGTTTATAGCAGCAATGTCCACAATAGCCAAACTGTGGAAAAAGCCAAGATGTCCATTGACAGATGAATGGATAAAGAAGATGTGGTATATATATACAATGGAATATTATGCAGCCATCAAAAGGAATGAGATCTTGCCATTTGCAATGACGTGGATGGAACTGGAGGGTATTATGTTGAGTGAAATAAGTCAAACAGAGAAAGACATGTATCATATGATCTCACTGATATGAGGAATTCTTAATCTCAGGAAACAAACTGAGGGTTGCTGGAGTGGTGGGGGGTGGGAGGGATGGGGTGGCTGGGTGATAGACACTGGGGAGGGTATGTGCTCTGGTAAGCGCTGTGAATTGTGCAAGACTGTTGAATCTGTACCTCTGAAACAAATAATGCAATATATGTTAGGAAAGAAAAAAAAGAAGAAGAAGAAGGTAGCAGGAGGGGAAGAATGAAGCGGGGGAAATCGGAGGGGTAGGCGAACCATGAGAGACGATGGACTCTGAAAAACAAACAGGGTTCTAGAGGGGAGGGGGGTGTGAGGATGGGTTAGCCTGGTGGTGGGTATTGAGGAGGGCACATTCTGCATGGAGCACTGGGTGTTATGCACAAACAATGAATCATGGAACACTTCATCTAAAACTAATGATGTAATGTATGGGGATTAACATAAGAATAAAAAAAAAGAAAAAAAAATAAATTCCAGTTAGTTAACATACAGTGTAATATTTGCTTCACATGTAGGATTTAGTGATTCGTCACTTACATACAACACCCAGTGCTCATCACAAATGCCCTCCTTAATCGCCATCACCGATTTAACCCATCCCCCTGGCCACCCGCCTCCAGTAACCCTTAGTTTGTTCTTTATAGTTAAGAGTCTGTTTCTTGGTTTGCCTCTCTTCCCCCCCTGCCATGTTCATTGGTTTTGTTTCTTAAATTCCATATGTATGAGTGAAATCATATGGTGTTTGTCTTTCTCTGACTGACTTATTACACTTGGCATAATACTCTCTAGCTCCATCCATGTCTTTGCAAATGGTAAGATTCATTCTTTTTTATGGTCAAGTAATATTCCATTATATATATACACACACATACCACACCTCTTTACGCATTCATCAGTTGATGGACATTTGGGCTCTTTCCATAATTTGGCTACTGTAGATAATGCTGCTATAAACATCGGGTGCCTGTGTTTATATCCCTTCGAATCGGTATTTTCGTATCCTTTGTGTACCCACGAGCTTTAAAATCACTAAGAATTCCAGCAATTCCTCCAATACAGAAATAATAAGAAATTAGCTAAAGACTATCTCAGTCAAAACAGGATAATCAAATTAAAATGGGCCTTTTCTGATAGGATATTTTTAGAATCACAGAAATGATAATTAGAAATAAAATAACTCCTAGTTTAGAATATTTAAAAATTTGATCACTGTAAGAAAGATCACAGATGTGTTTCTCTTAGTTTAACAAGAGAGACATTACTATTTGGGTCAGACAGAATTCACTTATGCTGTTTTTTATATTAATACTCTGAAATGGTATCTGAACATATAGTTAATTGCTGTAAAAATGGACGGGACAAGAAGGTAAAAGTCATCATACTACCTTATGTGATAGAAGTAGAAACACCGCAAAGCTATTCCATACTGGCACAGTTAATGTAAAAAATAAATCTCTAAAAACAACTTGAGGAATTTGTACTATGCAAATTTATTCAGCATAAGAGATTTCTGAAAATGACAATTTGTAAAACAAGTAAAAACTATATTATTACAATAGTAAATATCTAAATGTATTTGAGAACAATTTATGTGCTCACTTAAATGTATCTAAAACATACTGTCACAATCATTTTCTCATTTAAAATATGAATTACTATCAATATGCCAAGTAGATTAAAAAATACCTTTTTTCTTAAATTCAGAAATGGTGTTACTAACATCAGATATATGTTTTTAGGTTGATTTTTTTATTTGTGGCTCTATATTTCACAACAATTTTTAACCAACACCATTTGTGACAACGTTATGCATTTTCATAGTGGTTGGCCAATCTTTCATTCCGATGTATAACTTAATGTTTCTTTTTTTCTTAATGTTTCTTTTAAAGTTATAGTGACTGTGTAAGTTTTGAATCCATGATGGTACCCTATCATACTTCACTTAACCAGTGAACCTAGATTGTTCCAGTATAACACGTTTATGATCTTGTTAAGTGAAAATTGAAACCTTGGGTACCCTACCTATTATTATGGAGACAGAAATTCTTTTCTGCATTTTTCTTTGTCATATTTGATCCTAACATGATAACATAAAATATTTTGATTTGTCGACTTGTATTCTCGTCGATAGCTCTTGCCCTGCATTACCCATTGCTCCTTCTTTCTTTTCTGTAGCCACTTACCAAATGTGATACTGCATAAAGAGACTTAGCCTTTGAAATCCTGCCCTCTTCAGTTCTAGGCCACACAGACTCATTAGCATAATGCTCCTCAAACACAGGCGTAATGCTTTTCTCCTCTATTTAAGAGCAGTTAGTAATTTTCTAGTGCCTGTTATATCAAATATAAAGCTTTTATCCTCAGAGTTAATATTCTGTCTTCATCTGACCTTTTCTCTTTTAGCTATGTCATTTCTTTTTGCTCTTTGGCAGTCTCTCTGCTACTTCCAAACCATCTGGTTGTTATTAGCCCACAGGATTGGCTTCTAACTGCTTTCCTGCCTGTGCAGAGATCACTCCTTGAATCACTGGGTGCCCACTGCTTCCTGAGACAGTCTATTCCATCTTCCATCTTTGGATAGGTCAGTTAGAGAGCTTTTCTCTTTACTGACCCGAAGTCAATTATAGGATACAGCATAGGCTTTTTACTTGTATCTTTGTGTGTATGGCAGTCTAACGAGGTCTTCTTTCTTCGTTGTTTTGCATATGTATATTACGTCCACATGGCACTGTTTATCAGCTACTGTGAAGATCTCTGTACGTGGCAATCTCGCATTTCTGTACCCTGATCTCCCACCACCCCAGAACCACAACAGTTTGAACTCTAACTCTGTGCACGGTACATACATATCTGATAATGAAGCTATATTCTAAATATGGAATTATTTATATGTGAAAATATATACACTTAAGTATATGTATCAAAGGATAAAAGAATCTCTATTTCAGAAATGATTGTGAATTTTAATCGTACAGATAGAATGATCTGATCATGTGCATACTCACCCCATACACAAGGAAAAATGCTTAAACATCACTAATTGTTTAACTCAGAAAACATTACATTTTGCCTGTTTTTCTATAATTGGTTAACTGTGACAATATTACATATTGTATATTTATCCAGACCTAGAAGGGCTTGGTTTTCTAAATGTATAATGCACTATTATGTTCTGGATTATAGAACGATTGGCATATTTAGTTCTATATGTGCAATTTCAAACAATGCAGGAAAAATATTGATAGTTTTACATACATTTTACACTGTGAATGTGAAAAATTATCTTGGAGTTGTTACTACAAAAAAAAAAAAAAAGATAGTTAATATATTTCAAATAGCCTTTGTAGCCTGACCTTTTACTACCAGTTCTAAATTGTTAGCATCTCCAAACGTCCTTGCATTTGGAACTATCTCAAAAATTGTGTTCCCATAACAATTTAAATTGCATCTCCTGTGATACTATTTTAATCATTGTAATCAGCTACATCATATAATTAGATTTCAATCAGAACCTTTACTGCTATGCGGTAATCTGAGAAGTAGACACTTTAAAAATGTTATGTCTGCGTGTGTTTCTTCTCCTGACCTCCCTCTACTCCAGCTAAGTGACACTATAATAAGGACAATAACTGGCCATGGAGAAAAGAGGTTGCCTTTCATTTGTCCCTCATAATGTGGAAAATATTGCCCAGGAGCAGCTGGGTAGGGCCATCATCAGTTGATGTTTGATAGAAAGATACGCATATGGTAATAGACTTTTCACTAAAGGCTGTTACTTCTCTTGTGACCAACAAACACTGACTTATTTGTAAAATGGCTGCTCAGGGTTGGAAGTGCACCTCTGGGCCATGCGGGAGATTGGAATTCTTGGGACATGGTTGGCATGGGGTGAGGTGGGTGGCCCAGGTATGGAGCAACAGTGGGGAGGGCTCATCTACAGCCCACATTGCTGTATTGTACTGCTTTGCAGGTCCTGAATTAACAGCAGTGAATTATTCTTTCTCACTTCTTATTATTACTAGATTTCGTTAAAGCCCACTTTTATGTCTTCCCATTAATCATCTGTGTAATTTTAGAAGGCAAAATGCATGAAGCTCAGAGTTAATTATGCATTCTATTATGCCTTTAGATATCTGGATGAAAGTCATGTTCCATCGCTCAATCCCTTCCCTAAAACTCATTTCCACAAGTGATGACTTAATGATCTATTTACTTTAAAGGTTTGCCTTTAAAGGTTAGCTGATTTGAAGGAAGAGACTTCACTTCCATGGAATGAAAGAGAAGAGACTTCTCTCTCATGGAATCTGTAAGTATTTAGAAAAATCACTGTAGGCTTTGAAAATGCATTTAATATAACATATGTTGAAACCTAGGCTGGGACTATCCCTAGGTAGAGAGGACCCCTTTATACCCATGCAGAGTATGAGAGCCATAGTGTCCAAATTCTTGTTTCCATTTGTTAAACATGGAACCAACCAGCTGTGGAAACAGTGTAGATGAGGGTAAATTGCAGCTTTGTTTTGCAACTCCAAAGTCAGTATGTGTGAATAAAAGAATGATAAAGTGACAGAATTCTCAAATAGGATGATTACTAATCAGTTTTCCCCGATCAGTTTTGTTCTTCTACCATGAATAGCCAATCTATCATATTATATATCACTAGCTAGATAGGAATGCAAACATTAGCTTCACGTGTGCCTGTCAATTTAATCTCTTAATTTCCTTTTTTACTCTGCAGTTTTGAAAAACATCACTCTTCGATAATAATATCCGTGACTTCTAGGTATAGGTCATGTGTTTGATTACCATAAGGAGATATTTTCTTATGTTTTTAACAGTAGAGTGCAGTGTTTTGCAAGGAGAGATGCCTTTGTGAGTTAGGATATATTCATTCCTGTTCGACTGTGCTTTTTCTGAGCTCTTATGATATAGTTCAATCAGAATGTGTGCAAAAATCCTTCTACTATAAACTCTACATTAATATTTGCTAAAATGTATATCAGAAATACTACTTCAAGCACATTCTGGATTTAGTGAGAACACAAGCAAGGTGGATTTCAGGTGAGGAAAGACTGCCTCCCTCTAGATGTCAGTGTCCAATCCAGAGCCACACTTGCGGCAGAAGATTTCCTTGTTCTGGGTCAGGAAGCCTTCCCCCACCAAGGAGACCGAGCACTTGCCACAGTTAAAGCATTCACTGTGCCACTGGCGGTCTTGAAAGCAGATAAACTTGGCACCTCTGAGACCTGGAAAGGAATTGGAGGAAAAGAATATTCTTTCAATGAATAGATTAAGCATTCCCTCAGGTACTCTCCTAGGAACTGCAGAGAACAGCAATGACCAAGAAGACTACAGCGAGGCAAGTATGTGGCCTTCCATGCCCCTGTGTCCACCTGGAAATGTCACCCGAGGCAATGTCCTCTGATGAGATCCAGCCTGATTCCCAGTCAACCTTTTCTATAATCTACAAAAGTAGGTAGAATCTGAATATACAAAATGGGTATTTTTGGAAACAGAGAAAGTTTGCCTAAGACAGATAAGGAAGTACAATAAAATGCTGTGGGAAGGGGAGATAGATTTCAAAGTCAGAGATATCTAGGTGTGAATATGTTCTTTCTCTCTTCGTGACCCTCTTAGAAGCAAAATTAAGGTACAGTAAAATAAATATATACCTCCTAGCCTGGTGTCTGATGTTTTAATGACTTTGAGTTCTCTTTCCTCTATTTCTATGTTTAGTTTTACTTAAGATAAAGTTCCATGCTGATACTGTGGGTTTGGGACACAATCTCCAAAAGCCCCCAGTAGAAGATTTCATCCGGACCATTGTGTAGCTAGCCTAACATGACGACCTGATTACCTTGCTCAGAGACAACTTCAGCCCAGGCTTGCAACAAAGATCTGTGAGTCTAATCACTCTGGCCACTGAGGCCATGCTATCCAGTAATTAGCCTCTAGGAAGTGCCTTGTCAGCCCCCACCACCTCCACCTGGGCTTCACGTGAGCCATAACGTTTCTAAGAAAGGTAATAGAATTTGAGTCTTCAGTGAGAATCCCTTTCTAAATTCCTTATATGGATCCAGACTACAGTTTAAGGAATTGATTTTGAGGAGTTGAAAGGGAGAAAAGGTATAGCGGTTGGGAAGGGTTTGAGATACCTTGGGTCTGTTTTTATTTGCCAAGTTTTTTCCCAAGTGCTTATAGTGGTACGAACTTCCCGTGATTTGCTCATTACTCACAGAGTGTGGCTAACATAGTCATGTGTTGATTCACATATAATTTCCAAATATTCCATTTGGGGAAGTAAAAAAAGGTGAATAAGAGTTCTACTTCAGATAAACTCTCCTTAAATATGATAATGAACTTTTATTTCCATGCTAGAAATGTTATTTGATGTCTTTACATGAAATTTACTAGTTTATAAACAAATGCACATCAAATTTCTTCACCTTCTTTGATTAAATTTATAGCTTGCTTATTTATGATGCTATCATCACTACTTGCTAATAAGAGTAAATCAATAATGAACCAATTAATTCCCTGAATGTTATTCAAAACAGTAATAAGCTGACTGCAAGAATCATATTCTATATATGCATGAATCATCTCTGTTCACAAAACTAATTATTACACATCTTGCATTTTGATGCTCATGAGCTTTTCTTGATTTTATTAGTAAGCCTGTACAAATGGGGATAAATATAAAAATAATTCTTCCAGAATTTTACAAAGAAAAGAGAAATAGAAGCATCTGGTAGTAGGAATTTAAGAAAGGCGGATTCAACGTGTGAGATGTTTATAAATTATTTCAATTTTGAATACATTTACTCCCTCAAGTCATGAGGCTCATTTGTATTAAGAAAGTCCCCCAGGAAACTGGTCTCTGGCACTTGTTTTATTTGACGTCATTTATTACTGAAAATTCAGCAGAATAAGAGCTAGCATTTGTTGAGCACTTGAAAATGAGTCAGTCACTATTCTAAGCCCTTCACATGTACTGCTTCACTAGCTCTCACCTTACCTTCATGAGTAGATATTACCGTCAACTCTGCTTTGCAGACTAAAATGGATGAACAGAGAGGTTCAACCACTTGCCCAAATCAGCCAGCTGGTATGTGACAGATCTGGGATTCAGTCCTAGGCCATCTGGCTTCAGAACCTGTGCTCTTAACTTCCCCAAATTCAGTCTGAATTTATCTTTTGTAAAGACCATAACCAGGAGCATTAGCATTCCTTTCAGAAGAAATAACATTTGAAACTCCTTTTACTCAAAATAAGCAGAAATGGCAGAAAGCAAAGATGTGATCCTATTCAACTCCTCATTTGCAAGCAAGGCAAATGAGGACCTCCGTGGTGGTGAGTTCTTTACCCATGGTCCCACAGGCCTCAGGGGCAGAGCCAAGGCCAAGGTCTTTTACTCGCTAGTCCAGAGCACGTCCCTACGTCAAGCTACTTCATTTATCCCAGAAAATTTGAAAGGTTAATCGTACCTTAGAGGAGAAAAAGAATATAGTTCTACCTTGAGTTTGTTCAAATGAATCAAATTTATTTTGATGGGATTTAAAAAAATCACACCTGAGACTCACAGGTAGATTTAATTAATATAAAAAAGTATTTTGAAAACACCCTAACATAGTTTCTTAGATTGACACATTGTTTGCATGAATGTGCAACTTTCAGAAGATAAATATATGGCAGCATAAGAATTCCCTGTGGTACATTAATTCAAAGAGCTCAATTTTAAAGAAACACTACTGCAAAGCATAATATATATATATATATATATATATCAGATAAAAAACCAGTGAAGTGAGTTGGAAGTTTTTGCAGGCATTTTAGTCTCAGGTGTCTCTCATCACAGCCAAAAGAAGATTATGATCATTATCAAAAAGCTGATTATTCTAAGTTAAATACATAATCCTGTATTTGGATTACTTTTGGGTCAAATCTGTGGTTCTTGATCATACTTATATTACCTGCAGGACAATGTGTTTTTTCTCTCTGAACCTGAAAGACCTGGGCTCAGTGATTAACAAGAAACAACCCAACAGAAAAAAGTCACTTAGCTACATGAATCTGCGATGGATGAGAATTGAAACTCCTCAAGTTCAGGGCTCACATAGGCTCTTCGCAGGTCAGTATTAGCCATTTGGGTACCCAGGAAGTGTTTAAACCCATTTTGACTTGTTTAATTTTCTCATTTCCTCATGGAAGCCCCCCTTTCTTTTTCTGGCTAGTTCAAGAAAAGTGTTCTAGACTAAATCAACTGCATGCATTGGGCTGTAATTGCAGATTCTACCAAGGAGATTTATGAGCTCCCAGGACTGACGCATTTCTGGAAGTCCCATTTTCTAACTAAAACTGGTAGCGACAGTGGCTTATTCCCCAGACTGTAGGAGCTGTGAGATGTGTAGAGGCAGGGGAGTGGAGTGGTGAAGAGCTCAAGCTTTGGAGCCTGGTAGTCTGGGATTGCCAACGGAATCCAATGCAAGGGTTGGGAAGGTAACAGAGCTGAGAG
Source organism: Mirounga leonina (assembly GCF_011800145.1). NCBI lineage: Eukaryota > Metazoa > Chordata > Mammalia > Carnivora > Phocidae > Mirounga > Mirounga leonina. The sequence goes on along the minus strand of NW_023270807.1, from coordinate 53,598,677 downwards.
ATGGAGACGAGTTGTGGGGAACAGAGACCCAGCTGGGAGGTCTGCTCACCCCGGCAGGTTCTTCATGTACTTTTGGCTGCAGAGATGGGTTTTGCACTAGTTGTTTCCAAACATGTGCAGGCCAAACAAAACACACCTGCCAGCCAGCTGTAGCCCTGGACTGGGGTGAGATGCTGAAAAACATGGTGCCCTGTGCAGAAAAATGGGACCTTGTCTGTTTGTCTGGGTAAATCTCTCCCTCCCCTTGCAAGTCAGTGAAAACCGGCCAAGCTGGGTTGCCGTGAAACTCTTTTCTTTGAAGATTTAAGAAGATTCAACTTTTATTTTGTGATGTATTTGAAGATGGAGGGGAGGAAAAGGATAAAATAATCTTTAATTCTGTGTTACATAAACTAAACTAAAAGAAGTGAAATCTGATCTAAGAATCCTAGGAATGGGAACTAGAAGTACAATTCTGCCTAAAAGAATAGGTGCTGGGGTTCTCAGGTCATGCCAGCTTCATTTTTTTTTTTTTTTTTTTTAACTATAGGATTAGCATTTTGGAAATACTTCTGGGGAAAATATAATGCATCATTTTACCTTGAAAATCTTTTTAACATGGATCAATTTACCATTTGTGATATTTTCAAATCATGTCACGTGTATTTTGTTCATTCAGCAGAATGCCATCTTGTTTTATTTTATCTATTCATAATTAAAATGTACTGCAAGTGGATTGAGAGAAATGAGAATGATACACTTGTTAGAAGCATCTTAAAATGAAGTTTAATTAACTCCTGACCTATGCCACCCTAATTATTACAGCTTCAGATTTTTGTACAATACTTGCATTTTTAATTAAAACTTTTTCTATTTTAGGGCCCTTTGCCCTTGTTTGGAATTAAGCAGGATTTTTATTTATAAGTATCCCTTTCTCCCACTCAAATCATTAATCGGCAGGCCTCCTCGTGAAGTTCTCTGACCTCTCAGCTCATCCTGTTCTCCTCTTTCCCTGAACGATTACTTAAGTCATTACCATTAGGTTTAGTATTAATTACCCTCTACAGAACATGGCAGCCCTAATTATGCTCTCCACTTGCCTTGACGGGGTCTGTGTAATATTTGTATTTACCTGTGGGTACCCCTGTGTGTGTATCTCAGAAGATTATCATTTTTTACTCGCGTTTCCCAAATTAACTATATAGCAAATCTACATAGCCATTGTAGGACCATACTAAACTGAAGAACTCACCAGTAATGGGTTTGGTGCAGGCTGCACACTTTTTGGCATAAAGATGGTTGTAGCAGTCCAAACAGAATGGATAATCATCTCTGGACATAAACTCTTCTTCGCAGAGCTCTTTCCTACAGCCACTGCACAGAAAACACTCTTTATGCCATGGTTGGTCATGAAACGTTATCCCACCTGAAGTTATCACCTGCCAAAGGATCACAAAAAGGCAGTGACCATAGAAGCTAGTACAATTCGGACCTGTCACGATCCTCTTCTGTGTCCACAAGTGGTAGTTTTGGCTACTCTATTACCTTGTGTCAGGATGTCCTTTCCCTGTGATTTTTTTGAATCAATATGAGAAGCAAAAGGTTATAAGGATTAAATAGAACTGGCAAGACATATCCTAATTTTTCTCTTACAGTGGAATAGAGAAGAAGCAGGGCCATCATGGACTCAGGAAAATGAAAAAGAAGTAGATCCTTGATTCCTTTTCTCATCTTTCTCTTTCTTGTTGGGCTTCAAAGATCTGCCATCAGAACTAAGGTATTTTCTACACCAGGTTCTTATTTCCATGTCTAACTTTTAAGGATGCTGAAAAAAACTACTTTCCCCTGAAAGCTTTATTCCAGCAGTAGCAATGCTGAATGGCATTGTTAAGGACCATCATCCACTAATCATGACTAATATTTCTGAAGTGAGCTTTCAGTCTTCAGCCCTGTGCTAAGGGATGACCACTTCTTTTGTTCTTAACATCCGACACAGCCAAGACTATTATCTTGCCCCCTTTAAGAGATGAGAAACTACTGAGTATTAGAGTGGTCAGGTCCCTCGCCAGGTCACACAGAACTAGTATGCAAACCTACACAGTCTGACTCCTGAGCCTGTGTGCTTAGCCAGTAAAACAATACTGAGGCAAGGTTACTTTTTGCTCATGAACAGTTGATAAGTCCTTGTCGAATGAATGAACAAACACCAAGGGGAAAAACATTTGGACAGCAATTCTGGTATTGTATCTAGCACAAATGGGGTGCTTTGCCGACTGCATGGGTTTTCAGCTTTAGAACTCTAAGTAATGATGAGCACAGCTTATATGTTGAACCTTAATGTGTGATGTGCGAGGGTTTTGTCAGAGATGATTATTATTCCTCCATAACATATATATTTTTTTCTAAACCGGTTTAATCCATGGGTTGTACTTTTTAAAAGGCTGAGACATCTTTATTTAGAATCAAATGGGTAAATATTGGACACCTGTTCTTGGGTAGCAATTTTTAAGTCATAGCGTCTTTTGAACCCATGGCTGTTGAGCTCTTGGAGTAGCTGTGGAATCTGGAATGTGTTCATGTGCTCTCTGAGGCGAGTGCTGTAATCTTTGTATTCAAATTAACTGGATATAGAAAATGTAGAGCCTCTTCTAAGCCATCTTATTGATGAAAAATTAAAAAAAATGTTGTCTATGATACATGCTGTTAAAAAGATGATTCTAAAGATATTTTTGAATCTTACAACAAATATCTTAAAAATTAAAGATATTTGATAGAACAGTTATTTTACCTAAAGGAAAAGATGTATACTAGTCTAAATAAGTAAATGGGAAACATAATGGTGTGTGTGAACTAAAGCAATTTAAAATACCCCCTACTGATTTCAAATGGCTCACCACAGGGACAGCAGAATTCAAGATTCCTTTGATTTGTTTGGTCAAATTATTAGCAGGCAATGCTTAAAAGATTCCAAACTTGAAAAATGTATTCACAGCAAAAGAAAACTTGATAAGTATTCCAGAGACTGTTTAATTAGGGAGAAGAAACTCTGGAACATTAAAAATAGTTTGCTTATGATTATGTTCCTTTTGAGGAGGCAGACAGGCTGAGATGAAGTCGAATATCCAGGTGTGGTTTTTGCCATTGATTTATCCCAGGATTTGGAACAAATTTCTTCTCTGGCAAAGTGGAAGCAGTATTGGTTTTGTGCTTCGTAGACCATAGCCGATGAATCAGAGAATACTCTATTTGAACCTCGAGGAGTTTGGATTCAAAGCACTTGGAGTTTGAGGTTCCTTGTTTTTGGTAGAAAATAGCTTTTATTTATTTATTAATTTATTTTTATTTTATTTTATTTTTTTAGAGAGAGGGAGGGAGAGAGAGAGTGGGGACAGTGGAGGGAGAGGGTGGAAGAGAGAATCCCAAGCAGGCGCCACGCCCAGCAAGGAGCCCAATGTGGGGCTCCATCCCAGGACCCTGAGTTCATGACCTGAGCCAAAATCAAGAGCCAGACCCTTAACCAACTGAGCCACCCAGGCATCCCAGAAAATAAGTTTTAGTTTCACAAAATAAAATCTATGAAAAAAGTTCTAAGGGCCTGGTTGTCCAGTATTTTTTGCCCATTTTGTTTGTTTTATTTGGTCTTTGGTTTGAGTTGAAACATTGTTTTTCTTCAGCTTGGATCATCTCGATCAGAAACATTTATATCCAGCTTTCCTTAAATGACTTGTGGTTTTAAAAGTTAAATAGAAAATAATCTGGCATGTCGTGATCTGTCTACTACCCAACATAAATATTTCACAAAGTTTTGGTGACTTCAAGTCATGTCCTAAATATAGGACAGGCTCCTATAACTTGGGAAATGCCAGTGCTTTGGCCTCAAATGGTGCGTAGCCTGGGTATACTAGAGAAATTCCCCGTCTTGAATCTTTATAGCATTGAAAGAAACTTTATATTGTAGGCCCAATAAATGATTTTAAGATAATTCCCCCAAGTCTCATTAATGTTTTAGCTTAAGTCTTTAAAAAATATAACATGAACATGGACAACTTAGTTGTCCCATAAAACAGTGAGATAAATCTACCATTTTATTTCCAACATCTGTTTCTAAAATGCATGTCTTCAGGGCACCTGGGTGGCTCAGTCGGTTGAGCATCCAACTCTTGATTTCAGCTCAGGTCATGGGATTGAGTCTGCTTAAGATTCTCTCTCTCCCTCTCCCTCTGCCTCTACCTACCCCCCTTGTGCGTGCTCTCTCTCTCTCAAAAAAGAATATAGTAAAATAAAAAAAAAAAATGCAGGTCATCAATTCTGGTAAATCTTCTGAGCTTCATATATTGCAGGGTCATAGGATCTGAGAGTTGCTTATAAAGTCATTGTCTAAGTCAGTGTTACTGGTAGAGTAATGAGAGTCTCTGGGTGTAGGATGGTTTTATATCATGTTACTATCAATTGTAATTTCAGCCATCATTATAGTGTAATCTAATGATTATGATTTAGGAATTTATTGTTTCCTCTGCAAATGCAGTCCTTGTATTTTAAATACATGTAGAAAATTACCGTGCTCATGTGCTCCCATAGAAAGTGGTAGTGAGACTTCTAGCTGTCCAGATGCAATTATACAAATGGTCCTGAGATCTGCCAGAGCATCTCATAGATCAAAAATGTTTAGACACCACTGCTTTCCCATCACAATTTATAGTGTTATTTTAAACTTTATGATGCCTCATGGGTCAAGGATTTCTCCAAGTACATCGATATATATTTTATGAAATACAGAGGTTTTATCAAGGTGATAGAGATGAGTGGCTCTTTCATATAAAAGCTTAAAGGCTAAAAAAGAGATGGACAAAGTTTACTTGAAGGCAGGACTTCGTTCTTATTGGAAGATATGTTTTGAAGGGGTCTCCGAGTCAGAAAGCCTTATATGATGCTCTGGAACTGGAAGCGAACCACATGCTGCCCTTCGTCCTCTTTCTGTCTTTCTGTCTAGTGAATTTCCCTAGTGATCTTGTCACTCTCTTGAGACTACTTACTTACTCTTTAGAAATATTAAAGCTTTAAGCCAAGAAGACATTTGTGTTGCTGGGACATAATGTGAGAAGTTAAACATCCTGTTTAAATTGGTTCTGTCAGCGACTTTGTGAGACAAATCATATTTCTCTGAAACGAAATGGATCCAGAACTATTTTCTAAGAAATATCTTGTATTCCACAAACGATGTGTGCCCTCTGCCAGAATACAGGAAATCTTGTGTGGTAGCAGTGAATGGAACTGGACTATCTTGAGCTTTTGGAATCTTACATTCGTGTCCTGGGGGAAATTTATGATGATAAAAATAGGTGGCCATCTTCATTGTGATGGACGGGTAGTGTGCTTCTGGACATGCCAGAATTCAAAACTAACATGCGCATGCAAAGACAGAATGTGATAGGATCAGTGCATTCCAAATATCTAGGGATGTTAAAAAGCAGTGGTCTGGAAGGTTCCACAAGCTTCATCCTCTTTAGATAATTACCTTCTTACAAAAGCTGCAGTAGTGAGCAAACTCCTTCTCAAAACATGGCACACAGTAATTGCCACTCTCTTTGGAAATCAAAGGCTTAGTTCCTATTGGCTGTCGGCAATGGTCACACACAAAACAGGTTTCATGCCAGTAGTTTCCCTTAAATTCCATTTTGCGGGAACCTGTCCCCCCCACCCCAAATAAGAACCTGTTAGTACAAATGAAACATCATTTTACTTATTTTAAGTAAAGATATGTCAAATTACTCAAAATATATATATTTTAACATTAAGATGATAAACTTAACTGTCCTTATAGAAAAAGTGTTTTGTTGCCTTCTAAAACATTTATCTGAAAAAAAAGAAGGTAGAGTTCATGATGAAGGTGAGTCGCTCTTTTACTGAAAACTCTTGTGCTGTGTAAGCTACAATTTTGAGATTTGAAAGTACAACTAATGGAGACTCTGAAGGGCTGCATGTGGTTTAGATAGATTGGGCCATAATTATCAGTACTGGGATATTAGGAATGCCCGAGGCACAAACTCTTGAGATTGATGTTGTGCAGTTATGGTCTCCTAGAAACTCTCTGAATTCATAATAAGGGAATGAGAGAGAATCGTGTTTTATGCTGCTGTCCATAGGGATTTAGAAGAGAATCAAAACAGAGAAAGTGCTTGCCTGAAACTATAATGATGTACATGAATCCTTGACTTGCCTAAAAGGAATAAAGATGAGGGACCCCCAAACCATTTTTTGTCCTGCTACAAAATGATGGTTGGCCCCATTCTCCTATGATGGGTTATGCTTCTGGATGCCATTGTTTATGCCTAGGACAGGGTGTTTAATGCAGCGTTAGTGTTACTAGTTTAGATTTTATCTTTATTCTATGGCTCAGATAGTGGTTGAAAATGTCTCTATGAATTAATTAACTTCATGAAAATACGTCGAACACTGTAATTTACCCATACAGAATAATTACCCAGAAAGAATAATCCTTTTATTTCTAAAAAGACACAAAATGAAATCAAGAGATAGCAAGGTAGATGTCTTTCTCCAAAGGAGGGCTTTCTTAGCTACTATACTCTTCCTATGCTTGGGCGTAATTCAGAGTGTTGCAGCTTCAGTGAGAGATCGGAGCTCCCTTGGGATCTTACCGGGCATGATGGTCTTCTTGCAGTGGAAGCACTTGGAGGAGCACTCGTTAGAATAGCACTCCGAGCACAGCAGGCGTTCATCCTTGGCAGCAAAAGGCTTTTCCACCAAAGAGTGATTGCATTTGGCGCAATTGAAGCATGCTTCATGCCAGTGTCGGCCTTTGTAACAAAGATCCTTCGAGACAGTAAATATGAGTTAATTAAATGTGCTAGTAACAGAACAGGTCATTTGATAAGACAAAACTGAACACTCTTGGGACTCTGGTGTCAGTAGTTTGTGCTGGTAGCTTGAGGGAAAGTTGTCATTGATACTATTACCCATGGAGAGGAGCCTCCCTGGGGCAATTAAGAGCTAGAGCCTGAGGCTTTCTTAGTTGGTCACTAAAGACAGATGGAAAATAAACTCTTTCTTATTTCTTCAGATTTCCTCTTCCTTTTATCAACTATAAGAGGGGTTTTTCATGGAATGATTTTTATTTTTAAGTTGTAATATCCTATTATTGTTTGAGATTAAACAAAATCTCAACACCACAAAACAAAGACAAAAAAGAAAAAGAAAAAGAGAAAAACAATAATGTGCATTGTGGGAGGAATGGGCTGTGTGAGGGCCCAGTGGACTTAGGGGGGATGAGCCTGATTTGAAGTCAGAAAATACAGATTTTTGAGGGCGCCTGGGTGGCTCAGTTGGTTGAGCGACTGCCTTCGGCTCAGGTCATGATCCTGGAGTCCCGGGATCAAGTCCCGCATGGGGCTCCCTGCTCGGCAGGGAGTCTGCTTCTCCCTCTGACCCTCCCCCCCTCATGCTCTCTCTCTCATTCTCTCTGTCTCAAATTAATAAATAAAATCTTAAAAAAAAAAAAAAAGAAAATACAGATTTTTGAAATCTCTACACTTCTAATGATTTATGTATTTATTCATTTATACTCTTGTCATTCCAGAAATAAACCAGCATTTTAGCTGTGTAACTCTGGGCAAATAACGTAACCTCTTTAATCTTTAGCATCTTAAATTATCTTCTAAGATCACTGTGAGGATTAAAGTAGATGTTTTGGTTCATAGTGTGCTAAGCACAGTACCTGGTCACTGATGGTAACTTTGAAGATGCTTATATCCAGGAATATAGCAATACAGTATTAACAGTCAATACCGAAGGAAATGAGGCATTCCGAAGCATTTCTCTGCTTGTTTGCATGCAATCATTCTGTAAATTGAAAACCTACCTTGGAATCTGATTCGATTGGTTCTTTGCACTCTTCACAATAGTTAGAAAAGATACGATCGTAACATGAAACACAATATGGATTGTCATTCTTTAGTACATACTTCTTCCCAAGAAGTGATGCTGTGCAGTATTGACAATCAAATTGAGCAGCTGTCATTTTGGTTCAGTCCTGTGAATAAGAAAATGCTTCATGTACATGAAAGCAAATTTTTATAAGATAAATTATAAAGCATTACTAGGAGCCAAACACTTGAATGAATTTATATCTTAAGCAAAAAAACAAAACACCAATTTAGGAAAATATGCTGTAGTCATGGTGACATTTGGAGTGATTTAGGAAAGGCTACTCTCCCATTTTGGCAGTTCCTGTGTGTTTTGCTAACAAAATGCAGTAAGCCCGCAGCCAGATTGTGAAAAACATCTTGTATTCATCATTCACTAACGTGAACTTCAATGAAAACGTGATATGTGTTGAAAGAGGACGGTTTCACCTCAAGGATATAAATATGAACTGTTGATAGGTCTTTCACTAACTGTCATCACTTCCTAACTTGCTGGAGAGTTCTGGAGGCAGAGTTCCTTGAAAATCACAACAGTCTGAAATGGAAGTTAATAATCAAGTACACTGTCATTTTCTAGGCCATTCTTTTATTTCTCAAATCTTTATTGGGCACCTAAGGAGGGTTCTGCACATTAGTCCTCACATCTTCCTGTACTACGTACTCTCCGTTGGGACATCCTCCTTCCTTGTAGCTTGAACCTCCCCAAATATGCTGTTGACTCCCAAATCTGTAGCTAAAGCTACACTTGCCTCCTGGGCATCTCCTTCTGGATGGCCCATACTAACCTGGCCAAATACAACTCCTTAGCAGGTAGGACTTAGTCCAAGGGCTAGGTCTTTCTGGTTGCTGTTGAACAGTTGCCCAGATGTAGAATCAGGGGAAACCATCAGTGGTAGAAAAGAACTCTAAGCTTCTCCAGGTTTTAGGACTAAACTAAGATGTATATAGAATGGTGACTAGCAGCATTTGCTGAATGAAAAACTGATACGAAACATAGAGCCAAGGCAAGAATAAGGAAACCAGTAAAGAACAGAACATACGGATTTCAAAAGGTCTAATTAGGCATTGAACATGAGTTTTTCATTGTCACCAAAAACACCATCACTGCTTTTCTTGGAAAATGAGATTTGTTATCTTTGGATTTACTGGAATATATTAGGAGCTTTGAATATTTTCTAATTCTCTACCTTGGAAATTTTTTTTAAATTGTAGCAAAATCAGAAAATCAGTTATTGTGACGCTTTTCACAGCATTTTTATTTTTTTATTTTTTTTAAAGATTTTTTATTTATTTATTCATTTGAGACACAGAGATACAGAAAGAGAGAGAGAGCATGAGCAGGGAGAGAGGCAGAGAGAAGCAGGCTGCCCGCTGAGCAGGAAGCCCGATGCGGGGCTCGATCCCAGGATCATGACCTGAGCCGAAGGCAGATGCTTAACGTTACATCTGAGCCACCCAGGCGCCCCTTTCACAGCATTTTTAATGCTAGTTTTTATTTAGTACATTCAAATTGTATTCTCATACATTTTTGCCTTCTTTTATTTTAATGATGAGGTGTCCAGCAGACTGTCTTGCTGAATATATATTGTCATTAATTCTGTACATAACAGCTTTGCTATATTGTTCTTCACTAACAGAGAAAAGACAGGATTTAGAACATGTGGGTTTTTTTCCCAGGAAAGATGAAAATTCATACTAGAAAGTTCCCAATGGAACATGCCAAAATTATCTGCAAGGAACATTGAATTCCCTATTTGATTAATTCCACAGAAATGTCCCCTCCAAGTGAATACAAACACACTCAAAGAGTTACCGAGGGCTTAGAAACAGGAGGAAAATAGATCTGATTCCCTTGAAAGATTTTAAAATGTGAGTTTTATTCACATTTACGGTGATCATGTGTTTATCTCTTAATAGTGAAATCAGGTTTATATACCTTTAACTTTCATCACTTAGTATGGAAAATGCCATCTTCATTATTAGTACTTACTTGGAGTTAGCTGTACATAATAGCATCATGGAGCAAGGGAACTCCCAGTCTACTTCCATTTGCTGAGGCTTTTAGTATCTTATAAAATGAAGAAGCAACTGAGGGGATTACAAAACTGGTAGTGTTTCAGCACTTTAAACACAACATTGCAAGACCTATATCTTATTTATTTTATAAATATATACATATTGATATCAAAATATGTAATCAATAAATATAAATACTTGTCTAGATAAGTATCCCCATCCTAGCCACATAATAGGCCTTGCTCCATAGAAAATTCTTAACAAAATGGACCATATTTTATTATTTTTTTTTGAGGAAAGTTACTTCTTATTTTGTTTTTCTTTTTTTTTTTCTTAAAGCAGCATTGGACAGTTGGGTCGGGTGGGAACAGTCATTTCAACATCTCAAAACCTTGTGATTTTGCATTTTATAGAACTATACAGTGAGACAAGGCCTTTAGTCTAGGTCAATGTGTATTGAATATCTAGTCTGTAATATTTGAACTCCCTGCCCTCCAGAAGTCTGGATTCTCTTAGTTTAACTCTTACCTTGGTAATAGTGAACATAATTTGAGCTAAGAGAACAAACTAAATGTTCACCTTCTTATTCTTGGTTGGGGAAAATACACTCAGAAATTCAGCCCTCATTTTCATGAAGTCTCTCATTTACCTGTGGATATGTGAACCCATCCAAATAGAGGTGTTATAACCATATACGTGATACATATTCTACTGGAACCATGGAATCCTTAGGGAACTAATAGAAAAGAGGGTGAGGAGCTACAGTATCAGGAGACCTTCCTGGGAAGACTTTAAGGAAGGTAAGCCGTGGGAACTCAGGAAGGAAGGAAAGAAGTGAGGGAGGGAGGATCAATCCTGATTTGGCAGGAAAGGAAGGGGAAAAGACAAATGGGAGAATGGCGCAGGATCTCTTCTGAAGTTGGGAAATGGTGAGTCTTGGGAAACAAATTTGGGTACATTCAGGATTAAAGAAGACCTTGAAACTAAAGCTTCTTAAAGCTATTTGAACTCTTAATACAAGCAGTTCTAAATGTGGTGGGGGCAGGCAAGAGAAGCGAAAGAATTTCTCTAATCAAATCACTTTTTACCTAACCTTATTCTTTTCTAAACATCATTCTGCCCTTTTTCCTCTTCTTTATCCCTAACATTAATATTTTTAAATACTCAGGGAATAATTCTGTGTCCAGGAGAGCAGATCCAATGGTTTGCTCTTAATCACTTCCTAACAAAGAAAGCTGTACGAAAGAAGATAGGACCCTGTGATTCTTATCTCAGGAACCCCCATCTGAGAGCTAATTTGGCAAAGATACCGGGAAAAATTTCTCTTTCAAAGATTTTTTTTTTAAAGATTTTATTTATTTATTTGACAGAGAGAGAGATAGTGAGAGCAGGAACACAAGCAGGGGGAGTGGGAGAGGGAGAAGCAGGCTCCCCGCTGAGCAGGGAGCCCGATGTGGGGCTCGATCCCAGGACCCTGGGATCATGACCTGAGCCGAAGGCAGACGCCTAACAACTGAGCCACCCAGGCGCCCCTCTTTCAAAGATTTTAAATCCTTTTCTTTCAAAGATCTAAAAAGCGGATCTAGGGCGCCTGGGTGGCTCAGTTGGTTAAGCGACTGCCTTCGGCTCAGGTCATGATCCTGGAGTCCCGGGATCGAGTCCCGCATCGGGCTCCCTGCTCGGCGGGGAGTCTGCTTCTCCCTCTCCCACTCCCCGTTTGTGTTCCCTCTCTCACTGTGTCTTTCTCTGTCAAATAAATAAATAAAATCTTTAAAAAAAAGTAAAAAAAAAAAATAAATAAATAAAAAGCGGATCTATAATTATGAACCATAAGAAATCTTAATATTAACAATGTAACCCAACTGGATAGCATTTCATTTTTTTAGGTATGAACTCAGGAAATGCTAGTATCAATATCAAGTTCTTGGCAGACTTCTTTCAAAGGGATTATATGTATCAATTAGATATATTCTAGTCAAATTTCTTTCGAAGTCATTCTGCAATTATACAATAGTTTGAGTACAGAATTTTTATCATTGCCTACTGGGGTTTTAGAAGATTGATTTAGAGATACACTGACATATCAAAGAACTGACATATCTAAAAACAAATAAATACCTCAGAAATCCGGTGTCATGACCAGACTTGACTTTCATTGTCCAGTTCCTCCTTTATTTTAGATTCTACTTAGAAAGGTGTGAGTTCATTGGCAATAGTTTCTATACCTGAGAATGCCATTTCTTAGATGTTATTTTTTAAACCAGGAATAATTTTGTGTCAAGTTATATTTTATGGTGAATTATTGATTAGAAGGCTAATGCTGTGAGCAATATATCCACTTATATTTTTACTCTGCTGAGCAGAATTAATAGATTCACAAGAAATGTACTTGAGACTATGTCAAGCAGGAGGGAGGCAGGGATTTGATGCCCTGTATCTTTAATATGCTTTTGTTTGCAAGGCATCATCCATCATTCATTTATTCATGCAGTCAATCAACATTTAAGGTTTTTTTTTTTTTTTGCAAAGTAATCTGCCAGAAGTTATGAAGGACATAAAAGAGAGTAGATTCCAATCCTACCCTCAGAGAACTTATAATTGAGTAGGAAGAGTAAGGACATTTTATAAATAACTAAACAAAAGTTAGGAAGTGATGAGGGGAAATGAAAGATTGTAAGAATTTAGAGCAGCAGTTCTAAACACAGAGGATACATTAGAGTTTAAAAATTTCCAAAGTGCACCCCTACTCCACACCAATTAAATCAGAATTTCTGGAGGCAAAGAACGAGAATAAGTATTTTTCAGGTCCGAGGTGGCTCTAATGTCCAATGAGGTTTGTCCAATGGTGGTGAAAACCACCAATGTAGAGGAGGCAGAAGAATGATGACTTTTAGTTAGGAAAAATCCAGGAACAAGTTGGAGAAGGTGGAGTTGGAATGAATCATGCGGTAGATGTTATAGGTTGGCTCTCTCAACCTTGGCTTTACCCTCCTCGCTGGAGAGGTCAGGAAGCTAAAAATATTTCCTGGCCCCTCTTCAGCTGGTGTCTGGGAGGCAAATTTGGCTCTGCTAACTCAAACCATGTGTGTAAACTGGAAGATGGGAGGGTATGGAGGATGTGTTCCTGCCGCTGTTGATGCTGGCAGACTGTGTCTGAGATATGTGAGTGGTTTCTACTATTTCAAAATGCCTGGACTCAGGTTGTCCAGGGTCCAGTGACTAGATTTTTGGCTGTGAGAAACAGTTGTAATGGTATCCGTGGCAGCAGCAGCAGGTCTCTGACCTCTGGGTTACAGAGCAGAATGGATGTAGAGGTGGGCAAAGAGCAGTCGCTCCTACCCTTGGTATTTTATAGTAAAAATACTACCAATGATATAAAATATTCCTGTTCCCTGTACTAACCACTTTGTGTAGATTATCTCCTTTAGTCATCACTTGACCCTCTAGGAGGGGTCTATTATTATTATCCCCATGAATAACATTATTCCATTAATGAAGAAACCAAAGCTTAGTGAGGCCAAGAGAACCTGGCTGGTAAAAATGCTGGATCTGGAATTCAAATCTACGCTTGTCAGAAACTGAAGCCTAGGGTCTTAGCCTGTGCACACCTTTCTTTCCCTGGAGATGTGGGGAAGGGCATTTAAGATAGAACAACAGAATTAGGGTAGACATTCATACTCAGATATGTGAAGCAGGCATAGGAAGAGGCAAGGAGTTTATTCAAAGTGGCTTGCAGGGCACAAGAAGGCAAATATTGGAGGAGAAATTGGAAACATACACTGGGCAAGATCATCAGTGGTTTAAGTTTCAACCTAGAGTTGAACATATTTTTTTCTATAGAAAAGAAAATAACTACTGATGACTGAAAATAGATGAGTGAAATGTTTTGAGCTGAGACTCATGAAAATTAATTTAAAAATAGTAATAGAAGGGGTTGGAAGATGGACATACCACAAACAGGTAAATCAATTGGGATTCCATTTGATCAACAAATATTGTTCTTCCTATGTAAAAAAGTATGTTTTACATGTTTCATGGGGAATATGAAGGAGAATTTTTTTTTGAAAGAGAGAGAGAGAGAGAGAGAGAGGTGGGGGGAGGGGCAGAGGGAGAGAGAGAATCCCAAGCAGGCTCCATGCCCAGGGCGACCTGAGTTAAAATCAAAAGTTGAACACTTAACCGACTGAGCCACCCAGGCGCCCCAGGAGAATTCTTATTGAGGAAATGATGGCCAGTCTTCCAAAACTGACAGATTACATCATGCTACAAGTTTATAAAACAAAATAAAGCAAAAACTATGAACCTCGACCAGGCTAAAAATACACACACTGAGACATCTCAGGGTAAAACCTCTAAAAACTAAAGGCAAATAACATCTAAAATATAGGGTAAAAATATTACTTTCATTGTAACAACAAATTAAGAAGTTACTACTTCTCAATAGAAAAACATGGAAGCTAGACAATGGAAAGATAAGGTAAAAATTCTGAAAGAAATTAGGAGCCAACCTAGAAGTCTATACTCAGATAAAACAGCTTTTGATAATGAAGATGAAAAAAAGACATTTTTCAGACAATCAGAAACTGAATATATCCAGAGCACACCCATATTAAAATAAATGCCAAAGACCATTTTTTTCAGGCAAAAATGATCTCAGATTGAAGCTCAGAGATGAAGAAAGCAGTTAAAAAACAACAAAAATTGTAAATATGGAGGTATATCTAAATAAATATTGGCCTTGTGGAAGAACTTTAGCTAAAGAATTAGAAAATTTTGATAAAATGGGAAACTTCTAAGATAAATAAAACATTACAACTGATACAAGAATATAACATTTCAAACATTAAAACTGATACAAGAATATAAAATTTCTCTGATAGTTGGTAACTATCAGAGAAACTGAATTTGTTATTAAAAGCCTAGGTACCCAGTAAAATGCAAGCCCAAATGGCTTCACCAGTGAATTTTACCAAGCCTTAAGAAATAGCACCATGCCTAATAAACTATGCCAAATATTATAAATAGGAAACATGTTAATTTTGAAACATGTTATCATTAAAACTCTGATACCAAAACTGAAAACATTAGTGAAAAAAATTTATAGGCCAATTACGCTTATAATAAATAATAAATTTTGCAGTACACACAATCTCTCCTCAAATAATAACTAACTGACCCTAGTGATATGTGAAAATGTTAACCATATCATGATAAATCGCATTTATCCCAGGAATGCAACTTTGGTTTAAAATTAAAAAGAGAATCACTGTATTTCACCAGATTTATCAAATAAAAGATAAAGTCATATAATTACCTTAGCAGATGCAGAAAAGGCCTTTGATGAAATTTGACTTCAATTCATAATTAAAAACTTAGTAAACTAAGAATAAAAGGAATAAAAGGAATTTCCTCAATGTAATCAAAAAAAAAAAAAAAAAAAAAACCTAGCAAACATATTTAATGGTGAATGCTGATAGCTTTTACTCTGGGATCAGAAACAGAAAAAGAATGCCTACGATCACCACTTCTATTCAGTTTTGTGTGAGAAGTCCTGGCCGGTACATTAAGATGAGAAAAAGGAAAATACCAGAATTGAAAGGGAACAAATAAACTGTCATTATTTGCTGCTGACTGATTTTTGTGTGAAGAGAATCCAAATGATTCTATAATAAACAATTAGAATTTGTAAGTGGGTTAATAGAGTTGCTGGATAAAACGTCTCTATATAAAAATCTAATTCTTATAACAACAAACAGAAAATGAAGTTTAAAACATATATCATTTTTGGTACCATTAAAAAACCCTCAATACCTTGTAATAAATCTAATAAGCATGTGTGAGAACCCTACACTGAACACTTTGAAGGAATATAAAGAAAACCTGAGTAAGTGAGTGGAAAGATCAGCTATGTTCATAGACTTGGAAACTCACTATTGTGAAGGTGGTATTTCTTTTCTAACCCTTTTAGAATATAAGAAGATATCTTTATTAACTTGTAATAGGGAAAAATTTCTTAAGGCAGCCACATAGGAAAAATTTAATAAATTGGACTACATTAAACTTAAGACCAGTATTTAAAAAAAAATTCAAGATAAGAGAGTGAAAATAAGAACCACAGAATCAGAGAAGGTATTGTAACTAATGAACCAACAAAGGAGTCATATCCAGAACACAAAGAAATTCTACAAATCAATAAGGAAAACATGGACAACCCAATAAAGGTGCAAAAGACTTGACTAGATACTACACAAAAGAGGATATCCAAATACTAAGAAACATGAGACTGTGTTCCATCTCATTATCATTGAAAGGGAGCAAGTTCCTTGATACAAAATCAATACACAAAAATCAACAGAATCCTTATACACCAGAAATACAATGTTAAAAAATACCATGTTTGAAAACAATAAAAATAATACTGGTATTAAATGTAACACCATATATCTACACTTTATGATAGTGGGAACACTTATCATATGAAATCTCAAAACTTAAAGTCATTAAGGAAATGTAGTTTAGAACTGGATAAACCTGATATGAGGAATTCTTAATCTCAGGAAACAAACTGAGGGTTACTGGAGTGGTGGGGGTGGGAGAGATGGGGGTGGCTGGGTGATAGACATTGGGGAGGGTATGTGCTATGGTGAGCGCTGTGAATTGTGTAAGACTGTTGAGTCACAGACCTGTACCTCTGAAACAAATAATACGTTATATGTTAAAAAAAGAAGAAAAAGATAATAGGAAGGGAAAAATGAAGCGGGAGAATTCGGAGGGGGAGATGAACCATGAGAGACTATGGACTCTGAAAAACAAACTGAGGGTTCTAGAGGGGAGGGGAGGTTGGGGGGATGGGTGAGCCTGGTGATGGGTATTAAAGAGGGGACGTACTGCATGGAGCACTGGGTGTCATATGCAAACAATGAATCATGGAACACTACATCAAAAACTAATGATGTATGGTGATTAATATAACATAAAAAAAAAAAAGAACTGGATAAACCAAGAGACGGGTGGAATAGAATGGAAAACCAAATCAGATGTGAAACAAATCATATCAGATAAATATGATGTATTTATTTTTGATATATTTATATTTATAAATATTGATATATTTGACATATAAAGAATGATATTTCAGTTTAATGGGAGTAAAAAAATTATTCAACAAATGGTCCTGGAATAATTGGTTACTTATATGGTGAAAAATTAGGTTGGAGCCCTACCTTATACTATACTCAAACAATTCCATCACCAATATGAAAAGCAAAACTAAACTATAAGAGTAAATTTCTATGACCTCAAGCTAGTGAAAGTTTTTGAAAAGATGCAAAAACACAAACCATGAATGAGCAGATTGACAATTTGGAAAAAAAATTGGTCATTGAAAGACACTATTAAAAGAAAAGAGAACCACAAAATGACAGGTTAAGAGATGATATTTGCTACATATATAACTGACAAAGGATTAGAATACAGAATATATAAAACACTCCCATGAATCAATAAGAATTAAAAATAAGCTATTGGAAAAATGGGCAAAAGATATATGCAAATATTTTTCTTTTTTAAATGACAGATATTTTAAAGAGGGCTCAATCTACTCCATGGAATTGGATTTGATCTGTTTAGCAAACCATAATGAAATACATCTACACTCATAAAGTCAGAAAAAATGAACAAGTCTGACAATATCAAATACTGGTGAGGATAAGGAGCAACAGAAGCTCACGCACTGAAAATAAAAGTGAAAGATGGACAGATAAAATCACTCTGAAAAACAGTATTTCATAATATTGTAAAGTTGAACATGTACCTTTTGTATGACTCAGCAATTTCACCCATTAAGTGTGTAAATCATAAAATCTTGCAGAGATCATGCGCAAGAATGCTCATAGCAGCATACTTTATAGTAGCCATGACAGGAAACTCTGAATAGCTATCAAAGGGAAAATAGATACAGAAGTAGATGTATGGTCATACAGATGAATTGCAGGTAATTCATCCTCATAGATGAAATTTACAATATTGAGTGAAGCAAGTAGTTTGCAAAAAAGTAAATACACTTTTATAAAGTTCAAGAACAGCCCAAACTGATTATTAGGAATTATAATAAATAGGTTAATATATTAAAAATACATGTTAGTATGTTAGTTAACATGTTATTAAACATAATAAATATATATTATTCAAGCTATTTTAAAAAGCATGATGATGGTAAACACAAAAATCAGGATGCAATTTAAGATTATCTAACTTTTGGAATTAGATGGGTATTGAGAAGTTGCAAAGACGTTTTCAAATATGTAGGATCTAGGTATTTACCCAAAGGATACAAAAAAATATTGATTCAAAGGGATACACGCACATATAGCAAAATTATCAACAATAGCCAAAATATGGAAAGAGCCCAAATGTCCATTGACTGATGAATGGATAAAGAGGTTATGGTATATATAAACAATGGAATATTACTCAGCCATCAGAAAGGGTAAAATCATGTCTTTTGAATGACATGGATGGAGTTAGAGTGTATTATGCTAAGCAAAATAAATCAGTCGGAGAAAGACAAACACCATACAATTTTACTCACATGTGGAATTTAAGAAATGAAACAGATGAACATAGGGGAACAAAAAAAGAGAGAGGCAAACCATAAAATAGACTCTTACCTGTAGAGAACAAACTGAGGGTTGCTCAGGGGAGGTGGGTGGGGAATGGGTTAAATGGGTGACAGGGATTAAGGAGGGCACGTGATTGAGCACTGGATATTATGTGTAAGTGATGATTCACTAAATTCTACTCCCGAAACTAATATTACTATATGTTAACTAACTGCAATTTAAATAAAAACTTGAAACTACAAAAAAAATCCACACAAATTGATAGGAAATGTTTGATTTCTTAGACTAAGTTGCTATTGTACTTTGCATATAAATTAGAAATATTCTTTCCTATATGTGAAATGCTTATTTTTTTTTTTAGAGATTTCAAAAAATGAGTTGAGGATAAATAGAATAGTATGTATTAAACAATTCTTTCTTATGTTTGTCAAAAGAGAAATAATCCACAAGGGTGTAGCAATATCTAGAGAAAGGTTTTGCATGCTGATGATGGTCATGGAAGTTGTCTAAACAAGGAAGATCTGGGATGCATGTGGACTGAATCAAAAGAGACCGTAGGGAGACCATTTTATTTCATTTTTTATTTTTTAAAGATTTTATGTATTTATTTGAGAAAGAGAGAGATTGTGCACCAGTGGGGGAAGGGGCAAGAGGGTGAGGGAGAAGCAGACTCCCCGCTGAGCAGGGACCCCAATGTGGGGCTTGATCCTAGGATCCTGAGATCATGACCTGAGCCAAAGCCAGATGCTTAACTGACTGAGCCATGCAGGCACCCAGAGGGGGACCATTTTAGATGCAAGAGAGGGGAGAAGTTCTCTCTCTCTCACACACTCTCTCTCAGTACCATGAAAATGTGCAAAGCAAGGACATGGTTACAATATGCATGAGCTTTGTGCATGAACATTGTACAAATCAAGGACAACCTGTATGTATCTTATTACTCTCTGGTCATGGATTACAAGTTTCAAATGTGAGAGGACTTTTCCTTCCTATGGTGGAGTTGAAATGTACAAGGATATAATTTGAGCCTTCTGGCTTCCAGTAACATCTCTACTGTCGGTGTATTTTTGAGGAATTTTATTTATTGGGGTAGTTGAATTACCATATATTTTTTATTCTAAATATCAATTATAACTTACATTGTTTTGATAACAGCTTTTTGTTCCTTACGGAGGCAGGTGATAATGTATAAAATTCTCACATTGATTATAATTCTTAAAATAGAGGATATACAATAAATGGTATTTAAGATTACTTCTGTCTCTAATACATGATCTGTAAATTTTGCTAAATAGATGCAAATCATGCCATAACTACTACTTTTGCACATATGTAAAAGTACACAGTTCTTTAATTCAAAGTTTACTGGGATTTCTGGCTTAATTCCCATCCGGCTATTCAAAACAGCTTCACTCAGTCTATATAAATACATCTCTGCTCCTAGGAGAGTGCTGAGGACTATTTCAATTGCCCAGGCAGGCTTTCATTGATTCAGTAAAGTAGATGTGTTTCTGCTTTTCTTTGGGGAAGAACTTGGGGAGAAACTAAATCTAAATGGTGTAAGGAGTATTAAAATCCTCTTGGAAAGTGTTAGTATAAAATGTTTAAGTCTTTGAAGTTTCTGATTGATATACCAAACTTCAATGGAAACAGAAACTGGATGAAGAATCTTAATTCAAACTATACTTAACTGAATTTACCTGTGATTTTCCCATTTTGGATTTAAATTTGAATTGTTGCTCTGATGGCCAGTCAGGAGCATTTTGGAAACCTCATTGAACAAAGTATATTCCTCTATGCTCTATGGTTATAGAAACCATCTACAGTGCATAGTTAGAAATCACCTAGTTTCCTGAGGCAACTGTTTCCATCATTCTCCTCTCCTCCCTCCCTGCCCGCACCTCCTATCTGTGTTTATCGGGTACCACATCCTGTTGATCCCACTTCAGAAGCATCCCTTAAATCTTAGTTTAGGCCCTCCTCATATCTCCGATGGGTCATAATAGTTTACATCGACCTGAAGAGATTATTAAAGATTTCTTCCTCTATTGAGCGGAACCAAGCACATTTCTACTACATGACTTTTGTTCTCTAATGATAAGCTCAATTTCCTCTAGGGAGTTCTAGAACATCCTCCACATGCTCAAGAAGAGTCTTTCTCAACCTCCTCTGATCATCTCCCCTCACTGGAAAAAATCTCCAGCAGCTCATTTTTGATTATACAATGAAGTCTAAACTCCATTAGTTAGCATAAAGACCATTTATGCTATGCTTTAAAGAACCTTGCTACTGTTCCCCTTTGCTCCAGCCCTTTCCAGACCCAGCACTGCCCAACACACCCTCATCCCACCTATGCTTTAGCCACACCAGCGACTCCCTATTCAAATACACTACACTCATTTGTGTGGTTGAGCATCCATCCACCTGTGGCTTTTCTTCTGTATCTAGTACCCTCCTCCCTGTCACACTGACCTTGTCTGCCTGATGCTTCTCCTCATCCATCAAGGTCCAGTTAAACATCCTCCTCTCTGTAGCTTTCTCATATCCCTCAGGAAAGAGTTGTTGCTCTCATTAGTTCATACATATGTCTGTTTTCCTTTTGTCACGTTTTGTGACAGTATTTTTGTCCCATGTGTGTCTCTCTCACTTGTGAGCTCCTCAAAGAGTAAGGATGTTGCTTACTTCATTTCTGTATCTCAGGTCTGAGCAGAGCAGCACCTTGGAACATGGTTTATGACTGAAAAAACAAAGGCCTGGAAAATGTCCTGGTCTATGAGGGCTTGGAGTCCAAGACAAGTACTGAAACATATATGCAAAGAGGATTCTGTCAACAGAATAAAGGATAAAGGCTCAAGTAGAAAAGAGTTAAGAATTTGTATGCTATATGTCCACTTGAGTAGTGAATTCATTTATATCTGTTACATCTGTGGCAAATATGTCAAAGGACTGAAAATGAAGGTTAGGGAACAGAAAGTAAAGCCCTCAGGGCATGTCTGTGGCAAGGAACATTCTTTCACTTTCCCTGTGAGGGCAGCTGAAGAAGACAGCTGGAGGGCTCCTCCATTACCAGCTGAGGAAGATATCAAACAAACAGCAGAAGTAGGTGGTTTATCTGTTGATATTATTAAAGGATTTTTCTCTAAACTAGGGGCACTAATATGCTTCTATTAATAGTTTTTTTTTTAAAGATTTATTTATTCATTTGAGAGAGAGCAAGCATGCAGGGGGAGGGGCAGAGGGAGAGGAAGAGAGAGAATCCTGAAGCAGACTCCCTGCTGAACGTGGAGCCCGATGTGTGGCTCCATCCCAGGACCCTGAGATCATAACCTGAGCTGAAATCAGGAGTCGATTGCTTAATCGACTGAGCCACCCAGGTGCCCCTATTAGCAGTTTTTGAGCTGTTGGATTGTCTTCAATTGTCTGTTGGAAGTTACACCAGGCTTTTTGGGTCTGTGCACAACATTTTGAGACAAACCATGTCTTTGCCAGGATCGCAAGATCTTTGTCTTCTGAGATCTCTGATGTTAGCTGAAATGCTGTTTGAGTAAGTGACTGAATTTGACAGAGTTTAAGGGAGTTAAATGAGATATATGAAAAAGTAAATCTTCCAAAGTCTGTGTAAACTAGGCCAGATGGGGTAAGTATATGTTTTACAGCAGAAGAAATTAAAATGCACATATTTTAAAAATATGAAGGAGTTTGGATAACTCATAAAGAAGTTCTACTTTTAGGTTTTTTTTTCTTTTCCTGGTTCTGAGGGTTGAGTTGAGCAGACCTGCATGTACTTCCTTAGCTGTTTTTGCTTGTAACCCAAGACAGAACATACTGAGAACTAGGTTAGAATCCAGAAGCTGTAGAACGTTGCCCTGGTTGCTTGAGCACTAGCATATAACTTAGCCACCGTTGTAGAAACCATTTAACCTTTCTGGCCCTTATGTTCCTTAACTATAAATGAGAACAATAATAGCTGCTCACAATCCCACCCAAGTATCAACTGAGATGTAAGAATGGGAAAGTCATGGGTAAATCGGCTGTAGGTATACTTGACGGAAAATGCGCAATTATAACTGTAGTTCCCATTTTGAAGAAGGAGTCTATTTTCTTCCCCCCTCAAACACTACTTTTTAAAAAATCAACAAACAATTTTAAAAATAACTGAAGCCATAACTTCAGGCCATCAATCAAAAATAACCTAAAACAAGCATCATAGAATTGTGGTGGAATGTTTGATATTAGTCTCTAGGGACATATTTGCAAACCCAGTTTGTTGGAAGCTGAATGTCTTGTGTGGAGAGGTCAAATGCAAATTCTTCTGAGAGCTGGTGAACTACTCTCCCATGAAACAAAACAGCTGACTAAAGCTTTCCATCTGGTTAATTTGTTCTGTGGATACTAACAAAGAAAAAAAAAATGCTTTGATGGCTTTCTTGGAGGGATTACATTCCGAATCATTTAATTATAGGAGCTATTACTGAAATAGTGGTAAATATACCATGGTAATATATAACTATATTTTATTAAACATTATATTCTTTAAAAATAAAAGAAGTAGAAGTCTTATAAAATATATAGGTTTGATTTGATACCATCCTTGATTTCTTTTTTTCCTCACTGGGGTATAAGAAAATTGTCAAGACCAAAAAAATACTCCTTTTAAGATGAAACTGAATTATCTAAATCTCTGTCTATTCAGATCCCAATTTTCTGTTTTTAAATTCATCATTAAGTTTGCTTCTACAATTTTGATCACAAAGGAACCACAAGCCTTTCAGGATAAGTTGAATTTTCTACTTCCTGCAAAATTGCTGTTATTTCTGGAAAAGGTGTGTTGGAAGAGAAGATCCAGTTCCTAGGTTGACTTAGGGTCTCCTCAAAGTCTTGTTTGAAGTTCTGATTAAGTGCAGGGTTTGGTAAACATAGGGACAGCACTAAAAGAGACAATTTATCTAAAAGTATTTAGCATAGGGTCAGCACATGGTAGGGGCATGGTGAATGTTTCTTGTATATGAACCCCCCAGGTCAACCCCATTTCCTACAGATGGAGTCTGTGAGGACACTGCACATCTAATATAAATATTAGAAAGTATTACCCCGGCCTCCTCTCTATACTTTTTTGGGAAATTCAACAAATACTCTATGGAACTCCTCAAGGGTAGTAAATATATCAGTTTGTTTTGTTGATCTTCCTTTCATCTGAAGATCACCTTCATCATACTCATTAACTACCATCAGTATGTAAACACTAGTAGCTGTTTTCTGAGGGAAGGGAAACAAGGGAGCTCCCTTGATTCATCTATTTAACATGGTTTCTATCTGCTTCCCCTTGCATCTAATGACAAATACAAGCTTATTTAGCAAGAAGAGTGATCTGCCATTGTAAAAACTAAGTCTACTGAGGAAGGACTGAATCTGGAACGTCGGCCATGCCTCTAACACACCCTAATCAGCTGAGTCACACCCACAGGGGCAGCTGTTTGAGCGCATGAGATCACACGAAAAATATGCTACAGTCTGGGGAATAGACTTCATCAGAGAGGAAATACAGTGTCTTTTGTACCTTTTTTTCTTTCCATTTTTGAGTTCAATATCATGTGTTACAAAGAGATTGTGAATTGTTCGCTGTAAAGCCAAGATGGCTATTTTATTGTCCCAAATGTTTTAAAATAAACTCTAATTTCCCTCCATAATTAGTGACGGGAAAGCTCAATCCTTACTCAATTAATTCATCTTAAGAGGATGACAAACATGTTCAATTTAAGCAGGTTAGGTTAATACCATGGATTCAGGCACTTTGCCGAGTACTCCAATCATCACAGGATAGTCGATTCATTTGAACCCTATAAAATCTTGAAAAACCAAAAGTACATACTCATAATATAGGAGAATCAACCAAAAAAATGCTCTCTATGATTTTCTTTTAAACAAATATGTTTTTAAATATAAGAAATAAACCACCTGTATTCTGATAAAACAGTATTAGAAACTATCCAAGAAAATGAAGAGTGTTCTTTATTTGGAAGGTGGCCAATATAAAATAATAGATGTATTCTTTATCTAATAGAGCCTATAAAGTAGTTTTTTAAATCCATGACTTACCTAAATGACAACTCCAGTTAAACAAATTAGGAAGAACTTTTAGACATTCAACTAAGAGCAATAAATAAGATTTCACAACCAATCATATAATTCTTTCCTGAGAATAAGCCAAGTCTAACCATACAATATATTGACTTTCATATATCCTGGCATTAATGTGCATTATAGCTTCTGTTGGTTTATGATCTTCAAATTCATAAAACACAATGCTGAGAGAAGAGTTCCTTTTTGAACTTTCTGAAATGAGGACAACCTGTCAACAAGTTCTATTTCACCTTGGACTTAAAGCTGCAGACATTTCTGAATTTTAAGATATATAAAAGCACATTTGTAAATTGTATTATGAATGTTTAATGAATGCCCTTTGTGTTTCTCTTAGATATTGTTTATATTCTACCTTATACTATAAATGTTCTGGAGGTTTGTTGTATTTCTTATAACCATAATATAAGTTCACTGAGAGCATCCACTGTGTCTTACTCATTTCTGCACTCTATTTGAAGCCTAGTGGTGCCCCGTACTTACTGGGTGACCTTTAAAAATGTCTTGGATAAAACTGATGGTAATAAGCCTGGTGATGGGTATTAAAGAGGGCACGTTCTGCATGGAGCACTGGGTGTTATGCACAAACAATGAATCATGGAACACTACATCTAAAACTAATGATGTAATATATGGGGATTAACATAACAATAAAAAATTTAAAAAACCTGATGGTAATAATTAAAGGATTTCTATGTTATTGAAAGTGATAATGGCTCAAGATCAGGAAAATAAGCTGTAGCACCTCCAGTCTTAGAATCTTCTGCTGTGGGGATGGGGGTGGGGGTGGGGGCGGCGCATCACATGATTCCCCAGTGACTGGAAGCTCTCTTCAAGTATCTTTTCCTTGATTTCTGGAGTGGAGGCTCCAGATACTCTTTCTTTTCCTCGGAACTAATAGGCCAAATCAAAGGATAACAAGGGTCCTATCTCTTTGCGGTTGTACCAGCAGTTTTGCAGATGATGGTAGACGTGGAGTAGGTATTTGCTGTCTCTTTGGGTCTTTTTATTCTGTGTTCAAAATTAGTGGTTCCTGCAGCTTTTTGACTCCTACTGAGCCTATTGAGGGCTGGGGAGGGGAGGGCTGGACCTTGGAGGGGAGGAGCTCTGCCTGGCCCTTCACAGATGTGGGGAGGACTCAGTCCCAAGCACTTCTGTGAAGCCCAACAGCCTGTTACTAAGGGCTGGTGCTAACGCACATGCACCCCTTGTCATACGCATGACATTTCTAAACTATCACCAAATTCTTTAATTAATTATTTTTTAAAAAAGAATATTTATTTGAGAGAAAGTGAGAGTGAGAACAAGAGAGAGAGAGAGAGAGAGAGAGAAGCAGACTCCCTGCTGACCAGAGGGCCTGATGCAAAGCTCGATCCCAGGACCCTGGGATCATGACCTGAGCCAAAGGCGGACGCTTAACCGACTGAGCCTCCCAGGCACACCTATCACCACATTCTTAACTTTCAGTTGATTTTTTGGGACAGATAACAGTACACTTTATAAAACCACTGAGTTACTAGCATCCTAATTTTTGGCATTTTGGCAACACCAAAATACATATATGGTAAAAAAAAAATGGCATTTATATTCTGCCTTGCAAAATAGAATATTGTAAATGATGTCCATAAATGGTGCTTTAGAGCAAATGAGATAATGCATATCAAAATATCTTAAAAACAATCATGAGTTATGCAAGTATAAACATTGCTGAGGAGGAAAGTATATAGGAAATAGAGTAATTATAGGTGGAAAATGACAAATTTTAAGAATATTTACAATTTGTTATCCTAATAGTGTTATAGTATTTGGTATTGGTCAAAACCAATCTTGGCTTCTTGGCAAGTGACATTTCACTTAAATAATACTTAGAGTCAGGGCGTCAGGGTGACTCAGTCATTTAAGCATCCAACTCTTGATTTTGGCTCAGGTCATGATCTCAGGGTCATGAGATTGAGTGCTGTATGGCCAGGCTCAGTTCTGGGCGTGGAGCCTGCTTAGAATTCTCTCTCTCCCCCTGCCTCTCTTCCCCCTTCCATGACGCCCCCCATCCATTCACACTATCTCTCAAAAAAAAAAAGAAAAAGAAAAAGAAACAACAACAACAAAAAACTCCCAAAAGAACAAACTTGGAGTCATTCTTGGAGAAACCACAAGACAGAGTGTAATGAATAGACAGGGAAGATTTATTTTTCACTATTTAGTGAGATTTACTTTTCACTGTCTATATAGCCCTTTGTACCTTTTGAATTTTGTTCCAAATGCGTGTGGTCTATTTTAAAAATTAAATAAAATCTTAACACAAATCAAAAGACTGAATTTATTTCACCTGACTCTCTTGTTCCTAATCATAGAATATAAGAACTAGAAGAGATAGATGAGTTACTACTCATTTTACAGATATGGAAACTACATTCTGAAGATAGTATCCATTGCTATTTTCCAGAAAGATTAGGAAAAATGGAATATATCTTCCAAATAAAATTTTGTAAGCACTTAATAGAAAATACCCACATTGCTAATCAAAATTAATTTTTTATATATCACACACTACTTTATTACCACATCTGTCATTTGCATGAATTTTAACAAGCTTCTTTTAGATTAGATTACTGCTTTGTAATGAGTGACCTATACAGGACCAGGTTGTTAAATAAACATGAAAGATTTTCTTTAAGATCGGCCAAAATTGGGTGCTAGTTTAGTGACCCACTTAAAGGAATCTTACACTTACCACCATTTTGGGAATTTTTTACAATTTGTTTCTCAGCTCTGCTCTGTATGACCTTGTTTTCTCAAGGAGAAAGAAAGAATTAACTTCCACCCTCCAATAAATTAGTTGCACAACCAGTCTTTCTTATAATAGTTTACTAAAAAAAAAAAAAAAAAAGTCAACCATTAGAACTAGGCGGGGAAGGAGGGAGGAGGGGGACCCCAGAAGAGAGTTCTGGGAAACTCAGGAAAAGGAATCCCCTCTGGGTACAGTCAGATATTTAGAGATAAATCCTCTCAGTGCCACAGTCATTTTGATATTTTTCCTTCCCTGTAAAATCATGCTTCTGATCCAATCCCATTTTGACAGAACCACTAAATCTAGGAGCTGGGAGGGATTTTTGAAATTCCTTAGTTTGTTCCTCTCATCTAACAAGTGAGAAAAACTGAAGTTCGGGCAGGCACATTGACTGTTTTTTGAAAGCTGACAAAGTGGTTTGTGGAAAAGCTTCCGCCAGAGTTCAGATTTCCGGCTGCTAATGGAAGCCATTTCATATATAGATGGGCAAAAAGCTTGTATGGAGTGACGGCTTTGGTTACTGCTGTGATTTTGTCCCAAGGCGAAAAAAATGAAAGCTCTCCTTATTTGTATCTGGCACTTCAGGTTTGAATTACTGACCAGGTAACCACCTCACATGAGTAAGCAGAGAGGTTCACTCCGTAGCTCAAGCCGAGCTGCCATTAGCTGTGGAAAACAAACCGATTATCCTCAAAAGCAAGTACATGTCCCCTCCAACATTCAAGGCGATTCAATTTCTATTGGGTTTTTATTTATTATAGTTATTATTGGTGTACTCTGGAGTTGGGGAGAAAAATCCAAAACCACATTTGGTTTTATTTTCTGGATCCTCACCTAAAAAAAAATGAGGTAGCGACGTGTGTATGTGTGGTTTGTATATTTGTGTGTATGTGAATCCATGTGGGTATGTGTGCAGTGTGGCTTGTGTTTGGGTTGGGGGATGTAGGGCGGGTGGTGGAAGTTGATGTTAAACTAGTTTTTCTAGTATTTCTGCCTGAAGCTAAATAATCTTCTTCCTGCAAGAATGTGATTTAAAAAGACACAAGGCAGAACTGTATCCTGTACTTTGGTGATAACAATAATCAATAATTTCAAATTACTCTCTTGACAGTTCAGAATTTGTTGGTGATGGAGGGGGTGACCATTTGAGCTGTTGTATGGTGATATTTAAAACCAGCTTTTTTTTTTTTTAAAGATTTTATTTATTTATTTGAGAGAGAGAGAGAGCACAAGAGGGGGTAGCGGGAGAGGGAGCAGCAGACTCCCCGCCGAGCAGGGAGCCCGATGCGGGACTCGATCCCGGGACTCCAGGTTCATGACCTGAGCCGAAGGCAGTCGCTTAACCAACTGAGCCACCCAGGCGCCCAGCTTTAATTTAATTTTTATTTAATTTAATTTAATTTTTATCTGTTCTCAGTCTTAAAGATTTAGGTAAAGTTGGTTCTCGGCATCTATCAAAGGAAAATGACCACAGTCAAAATGCTCGCAGCCTCACTGGGCAACTGTGGTTTACACCTACACGATGTGTTGATCCCAGGTTGCTCGTGCTAATTTTGGAGGTAAAGTAAATGGGAACATCTGTTGTCATTCCCTTGGAAACCAAATGTTCACAGTGTTAGCTGACAAATATTGGTTATGACTCAGCGTTATTTTCATTTTCACCCGAAGCCTCACTCGGTGTGTGAATTTTTAAGGCACGCCAATGTGTCACACACACAAGTGCAGAGACTTCTCCTGCCTGGTTCAGGGCTGTGTCCCTGGCATCTAAAACAGAGCTTGGCTCAAGTATGTGTTGAATGAATGCAGGAAGAAAGAAGTCAGATGTTTGGCCACAGAGTCTTAAAGATTTAGGCCAAAGAGCCACTTTCCTCTGGTTTTCTAAATAGAGACCAATCCAGAGTCTTTGGATGACTTGTGTTTGAATCATGCTACTTTCTGTGACCTTCATAATCCAAGCTCATTAACATAGCATTCCAGACCTTTCATAATCTGGCTTTTTCAATTTTAAACCCAACAATATCCAACAGCTCTCTGAACACAGTGTACTTTAGTTCTGTGGGTTTCACAAAGAGCCTTGGAGTGCCAACTTGGGCCATCCACCGTGCTTGGCAGTGAAGGTCAAACAGATCTCCCCTGTGAAAAGCTTCCATCCTGGCGTGGGAGAGACTCACAGAAAATTTCATTACCCATGACCCTTCCACCGGATGAGGAACCTGACTCTTAAGTTCTCACGGCTCTCAGTACTCCTCACATACAGTTGGCCTTAGCTCTAGTTCATCATCTTTCCTGCTCAACAGTAAACTTCAGGCGGGACAGATGCTCTGTTCCCACCGGACTCCTGCCGTCTAGCATCATACCAGCATATGCTGAGTACTCAGTAAATATTGCGGTTGGAAGGAATGAGGGCGGAAAGGAGAGACGACATGCAGAGATACTTGGACAAATGCATGGAGTGCTCTGGAAATTTCAGGAAATTTCTAGAAAACTTCAAGTAAAGCTTCTTCTAGAGCTGTGTTGTGAAGGTTGAGTAAGGCTAGCCTCTAGGAAAAGGTGGGGGAAGGTTCCTAGGCAGTGGGGAGTCCACACAGCTGTGGAGGTGGTGAGTAGCATGCTGAGGGCTGTGGGCAACAAGCCAGGGAGCACTTGAAAGACCACACCTGGAGGGCAGCATTTCGACCATAGTTGGACAAGAGAAAAGTCACTTAGAAACAAAATATTTTTACATGTCAGAACTTTAAAAACTCAACTATACATTGCTATGAATATATTTAGCCTACTGTTTTGCTCTTGGTCAACTGAAGACCACGCTCTGTAAAAGCAGGTCTGTGACATACACTGTTAACTAAAAATCTCTGACTTGGCATTTCTGCAAGTCACCTTGATGACTTAAATTTATAAGAAGCCAAGAATGCTTTTTTGAATTAAAAATCATGAGGAAAAAAAATCATATGAGAGCTCTCATTTCCTCAGGTTTCTATACTTGTCATTTAAAGGACTTCTTCTTTTGAAATTATGTGGATAAAACGTTCCCCCCGCCCCACCCGGCTCTCTGATCCTGTTACACTTGCGGAGTCACTTAACTGAGAAGTAACTGGGCAAAGGGGTCCTCTCCAGGGTAACCCATTTTCTCCCCACCACTCTGGTGGAAATGGCCGGTGCACGGGCCTCAACTCTGCTCTCTCGCTGGAGGCAGCCCACTGTAGCCGCTCAGCCCCACGAAGGAGCGCTGCTACTGTTGGGAGCCCACGTGCTCTTCCCGCCCTGGGCTGGGAGGGGCAGTCTTTGGAAAAAAACCTTTTCCAATTCAGCTTTAATAATAATAAAATTGATAATAAGTCAGTTCACATATGACACCTGTGTCTACTCCGCAATTGTCTTAGAACTCAAAAAGTCGAGATACACGATGAAGTGGAGCTTTCAAATCCACACATATGTTGCAATAAAGGTGGTTTTATTCTTCAGTCTGTTTGTTGTATTGTGTGAATGTGTATGTGGGGAAAGGGGGGGAGAGAGAGACAGTAATACATATACCAGCTTTTATTAACCAGGATGTTGAAAATTAGGATTTTCTGGTTATGCTAGCTTTGTAGTTTAAAACTTAGAAACAAAATGAAGGAATGATTAGCATTATTTCTAAGCTCTTGGTTCAGTCGAAAACCAAACAAAACAATAAATATTCTAATTACTTTGATCAGAATAACTGTTAATTCTTATTTTTAGTGTGTTTGGGAATGTGACTTCACTATTTTCTCTTTAGGTTATGGTTTATAAGGTTTTTGGATTTCAAGTATCAGTTTCCCAGGTACAATTCTGGTAATGGCATACCTTTCTTTCTATTAATCAATTTTTTCAGGTCATTTGGGGTTTAATTGAATAATGTCATAAGTAAAATATCAACATGTGTTTTAATAATGATTTATGGTTGGGGAGCTTGGGTGGCTCAGTTGGTTGTGTCTGCCTAAGGCTCAGGTCATGATCTCAGGGTCCTGGGATGGAGCCCCTGTGGGTTGTGGTGGGGCTCCCTGCTCAGTGGGGAGCGGGGGGCGAGCCTGCTTCTCCCTTCTCCCCTCTGTGGCTCCCACCCCCCACTTCTGTGCATGCTCACTCTCTCTCATATAAATGAATAAAATCTTTAAAAAAAAGATTTATGGCTTACAAAGCTCTTTCATGTATATTATCTGAAACAGTGATTTTTAAACATTTTAGTTTCAGAATTTATTTAGCATCTAATGAAAGCTATTTACCTCTTCTTAAGAATATATGCATAGGGCGCCTGGGTGGCTTAGTTGGTTGGGCGACTGCCTTCGGCTCAGGTCATGATCCCAGGGTCCTGGGATCGAGTCCCGCATTGGGCTCCCTGCTCTGCGGGGAGCCTGCTTCTCCCTCTCCCGCTCCCCATGCTTGTGTTCCCTCTCTCGCTGTGTCTCTCTCTGTCAAATAAATAAATAAAATCTTTAAAAAAAAAAAAAAGAATATATGCATATACATGTGTTCACAGAAGCTTCTCAAACCTGGTGAAGCCAGTGTCCTTGGAACCAGGCTTCAGATTAGAGGTTGCCTTCTTGAGCCCAAGGACCAAAATCTAGCCACTGCCTGTGTTTGTATGGCCTGAGACCTAAACATAGCTTTTACATTTTTAAATGATGAAAAAAACCATAAACCCAAAAGAAGAATACAATGTTTTGACATGTGAAATAATAGGAAATTTAAATTTCAGCGTCCATAAGTAAAGTTTTATTGGAACATGGCCACACTCTTCCATTTATATACAGTCTGTGGCTGCTTTATTTTATTTAAGATTTTATTTTTATTTTAAGTAATCTCTATATTTACTGTCTGGCCCTTTACAAAGAATGTTTACTGATCCCTGATGTAAAGTTTCAAAGTATATTTTGTGTTTTTTAGTTCTATTTTGTTGACTGTTAAATTATGCTTAAGTTGGGGATTTGAAAAGGACTTCTACATGCTGCTTAAAAGAATATGAAATTATTTACTAAATGACTTTTAAAATAGTACTAGAAATCATTAATATGGTGTTTGGAAAAGAATTTAATGACATGGCAAATGGTTCTGATATTGCTTTAATTGTAAAAAAAGAGTATGAAGTGAATAATCAGTGTGATCTCAACCACATAAATACTATTAAAGAGTAGAAAACAAGTTTAGAAGAAAATACACTCAAATGTTAGGCCTCTTGATTGAAGTTACGGATTTTTTAAAACATTTTTACTGTTCAGTACTTTATAGAAATTGTACAACATATCACTTTGATAATAAGAGAAATAAAAATATTGAATAAAATTAAGAGTACAGTTGTTTAATTAAAAAAACTCTCAAAGATTAGAATCCTCTGTGATAGTATAACTATAAAAATGTTCAAGAGAACAGATTAATAGAGTGAATGCAATTATAGGATCAGAAATAATTTTTAAAAATTAAATCTTACTTCATTTAGATAGCATGACAGCTTGGTGTCAGATGCTTTTTTTTTTTTTTCCTCCATGCAAATTATACCCACAATCTGCTAAAGAAGTGTTGATCTTTATGTTAAGACACAATTTTCCACAAATTTGAAGCATTGTTAGTTCTATACTGAGAGGCATTTGGTCAAAATTTATGATAGACCATTCCTTGTTCAAAGGAGACTCAGGAAATGGTCATCAACATAATTCAGATATTCATGCTCTAAAGAAAACTGAACACTTTGACCAGTTTTTCTGTAGGTGCTGTACTGGCTTGGTCTACTTGATGAATGAATGAGTGAATATATGAATAAATGAATTACCTTTATGTATGACTTTTTGGCTCTGTAGGACAGCTATTAATACTCTTTTAAAACATACTAGGAGTAACATGACCATGTTAATTAAATTGTCTTATGAACAGCTGTAAGGAAAAGGAATCATTAAAGGGAACAGGATCAAGCTGGGAGACAGGAACCCCAGAAGCCTATTCCCCACCATCTTCAGGGCTATAATTGTGATTAAATCACAAATAAACCCAGAAAGTGTATTCTTAAATAACATAATGAATCTGATACATCAAAGTGATCTACTGAAAAATAAAACTCCGGATCCATTTGGTGAATATTGCTCTGGCAAAATGAACAAAGGAGTATCTCAAATCTTTGCTAGAAGCAGCAGAATTGTAACAGAAGAATTTGAGAAAAAATAAAAATAAAATGTGACTACTGTTACTATTACTCTAATACAAAATTCTACAAAATAGGTGTTTTTATTCCATCTTTAAGGCAGGGAGGCAAACTCATCTGCCTGAGTTCACAGGGGACTCAACATGGACCAGATTTCAAAGCCTTGACTCTCTTCTCTGTATCACACTATCGCCATTTCACGGACTTATTAGCCTTGTTTATTTATTTTATGAGTTTAAAACTTTTTTTCTCCTTTCCAGTGTGTTAACAGTCTAACCCAGAAGCAGCATTTGGAGGGTTACATCCAAAATTTCCCTTTTCTCAAACCAGATCTTAAATCTTTCTGTTCCCTGTCTCCACTTCTCATTTTACAGGTCTTTGGAAATGTGTCTATAAAATGTATTCATTCTTTACTGATCCCTGCAACCTGCAAAAGAGTGTGTGAGACACTAGAAAGTCAGCAATAATTGCCACAGTCCTTTACTCTAATGGGACAGATAGTCTTATAGGAGATACAGATAAACAAAGGAAATTATAATGTGAGGCCAGAAGGCACATCGGTAGTGTGAGAATACTCAAAAGTGGTATGAAATGTGGACTTGGGTGGAGGGTGGTCTGTAAGTACTTCCTGGAAGATGCAGCACCTGAGTCGATATCTAAAAGATGAGGGTGACTGAGTTCACTTAGGTCTGTGTACAGAGCGGTCTGCCAAAAAGTGCCTATGGGAGCTTGAAAGAAAAGAGGCATTTGCTATATTCTTAATTTGCTGAAGGTCATTCGGTATGAGTGAGCAGTAGTTTGTGTGTGTGTGTGTGTGTGTGTGCATGCACATCAGTGCCATAGTAAAAATTGGTTTGGAGAAGAATGGAGATGCTAAGTTATTATCATTGACTAATGATAATAATAAGTAGCACTTAACACTCTGTGCCAGGCACTGTAGCAAGTAATTTTAATATAACATGTTTATTCCTCATAACAACCCTAAGAAAAAGGTATACCATTATGATCTCCATTTTCTATACAAGGAGAAGGAGACGCACAGAGGCTAAGTGACTTCTTCAAGTTCCCAGACCAAGTGAGTGACACACCTGGGACTTGAGCTCCAGCCAACCTAGCACGAGAAGCGTGGTCCTTGGATGAATATTATCAGCTTCACCTGGAAAGCTTGTTAGACATGTAAAAACTCAGGCATCAACCCATGGGGCACCTGGGTGGCTCAGTTGGTTAAGCGACTGCCTTCGGCTCAGGTCATGATCCTGGAGTCCCGGGATCGAGTCCCGCATCGGGCTCCCTGCTCAGCGGGGGGTCTGCTTCTCCCTTTGACCCTCTTCCCTCTCGTGCTCTCTGTCTCTCATTCTCTCTCTCAAATAAATAAATAAAATCTTTAAAAAAAAAAAAAGAGTGGTCTTAGTGGGAAAGAACCATGAGTTTGGTATCATGGGAACCCTGGGTAAAGAGTGTCTCAAGGTGGGGAAAGTGAAGAAGAAGGTTAAGTTGATTTGAGACACTGAATAGATGAGAAATGTCTGCTGGGTTTAACAAGACACTAGTGATTGACAGCCTCCATGAGAACTGGGGAAACTGGTGAGGATGAAAGCCAGACTGCAATAGATTGAGAAGCCAGGCTCAGGAAGTAGAGATTAACAGAATGTAGACAAACTTTCGGGAGATTGATCTATGAAGCTGAGGGAGAGGGGAACTGTAGGAGCTCAGTAACGAAGGAGAGGCATTTTAAGACGGGAAATTTGAGCATGTTTAAGTGCTGATGGAAGGAGCTAATAAAGAAGGGAAGGTTAAAGATGGTGAGCCCTGAAGGGCAGGGTATGAGTTAATGGGCACTGGTTTAGATCTTCCCTTTTAGGTTCCAATACCGAAAGGTAGGTATGGAGATTCGGGAGGATGGTCAGAGAAACAGGAAGGCCTCTCTGTAGTCATCTATTCCACATTCTGGGGTCTTCAGTGGGTTCATTCTATCACCCTTCCATCCTAAGCCTTGTTCTCCACAAAAGGAGCTGTTCTGCTACTTGATTACTCCACTTTTATTTCCATGACCTGCTGTCCAGGACAAATATGGCCATGAATTAACTAAGCACCTGCTTTAAAAATTAACCCTTAAACTAAAATCCTTTCCTTAGCCTTACCTGTCTTCAGGTGAGGACAGTTTAGAGAGACAGTTTAGGCGTTCTCCCACCCAAAGCCTTTTAAAGATTTGGGGAATGCACTGGCACCAAGGTATGCTTAAAGTTGAGGTTTTTGGCTTCACAGAAAACAGTGGTTCATCATCAGGATCCCTGGGAATACTCAAGGACACATTTCAGGAATCTATCAAACTCAGAAATGTCATTGAAAATCTATTTGCCACAGGCTTTTTTTTTTTTCTTTTTTTTTTTAGAAAAGGGTCCATTGATTCTGTTAGATCCTTAAGGGTATCTTTAGTCTGTGGAGACAGATAAATGCTCAAGCTGATCATTTCCAGGGTATCAAAACGTAACCAAGAAAAATTATGGCAATCAGAGAGGAAAAAGACAATTACAAGAACACGGAAATACATGTTTGTTTAGCCGACATCTGACTCAGACCTCCCCATGTGAACCCAAGGATTTGGTTTTCAATTCTAAAGAAATCATGTTTCCTAGATTGAAAACATAAAAAACAAATCAAAGCTTTTCCAACATGTTCTAGAGGAACATTTATTTTCAATATTACAGTAGAAAGTTGCTAGGCTTGCCTAAGGAACCCAAATTAATCCACCTTTATTCAAAATGTTGTTGGCAAGTATAATAAAAATAAGAGGTAAACTTGTCAGTGAGGTGATGTGACATTAAAACCCAAAATGCTGCTCTTGGTTGGTAGAACAGGCTCAGAACTGGCAACTAATGATAACGTGTGGAAATAAATAGAGCAAGTGTGGAAAACAGACATCGGAGTTTACCTTCCCCATCAAACGGCTTGGATTATGGCTTCAGGCATATATCATAACAAATATGTTAAGAAATACCTTGTATGATACATGTTTGCAGTATTTGTGTTAAATATTAATCTATAGCTTTTGCCAATGAAAATGTTAGAATTTATACATGACGATGTTGTGGATGTGAAACGACAGCTAAAATCACTTGAGGATTTTCTTACATTTTATTTATAAGGATTACACATTTTATTAATGATTCTTTTTAGTTTCCACATTTCTGAAACCCAAACTGACAGCTGAGGATTTGCATTTGGTTTTCAAAGGGCTGACAGACGCCAAAGGGAGTCTGACTGACCGGGTGAGACAGCGTAAACACATGTGGGACGCATACTGTTTCTGTAGTGATGGTGTTTGCTTCAGGAAGCAGTGCTTTCGATTCCTGTAATAGGTCATATATTTGTGTGGGCCAGACCCACAAGCATTTCAGCTCAATCTCCGAAAACCTCACATTAGGAATGGTCGTTAAGGCTGCGTCTGGAAAGTAGGCAGATTTTTCTCGAAAATAGCAGGAATCTTACTAACTCTCTTAAAATCTGTAAATGACTTTGAATTGTGCTCTGGACATATAAACCCAGCCATAAAATAAACACAGTAATAAAGTTAGTCATTCAAATAAATTAAGCCAAATAAATCCCCAGAATCCTGCCACCCCCTTTTTATGGCAACGAAGCTATACCCCCATGTATAAAGACCATTTTCACAACAGAGGCGACAACTCTGAAGAGTTATCTGACCACTGTGTAGCCTCCGCATGCATATTATTGAAATGAGAAATCTGAAAAGCTCAGTTTATAAAATATGACAACTGTTGGCTCAACTGGCTTTTGAAGAGTTTCTAAGAAACTTCAAGACCAAGTAAAAATTTTCTCATAAGCAGTCACTAGAAAGTTTATAAGAATCTCTCATCCTTAAAAAAAAAAAAAATTAAAGCCAAAATACCACATTAAAAAAACACAAAGGAAACATTACGGAAAAGAAAACAAAACTTACTTTTTCTTAAAGCTGTTTTTTCCTGTGATTTAAAGAGTATGAAAGGAGAATATATGATGATTATTTTTCTCCTCCAACACATTCAAATGTCAACTCCAAAAGGAACAGAAAGGACCACCAGAGCTATCTGAGGGTCCCTCCCAATTGCAGCTTTTTCAGCTTTGTAGAAGGAAATAGGAGGGTGAGTGGGTTTCCTCCAAGTCTTGTGATGTGCACGTAGCTGACTCCTACTGGGCTGAAAAAGCACTCCCTGTCAATTTTTATTTCAAATTGTAACAAATTCTCTGCAGGATATCCTTAAAGGGAAATCCTGCCAAAATTAGTATTTGGAATATCTGGATAAGCTCCAAAAAGTTTAAAATACAAAGTGTATATACAGACAACTCATACATACTCAAGAAATTTCCACTGCTTAGGCTAAATGAAGGACATATTTAAATTTTTAAAAATTCCCAAAAGGATGATGTATTTTCTTTTTCCTTGTTTTTTTTTTTTTTTTCTTCAATTTTTTGTTTGTTTGTTTGTTTTCTTGTTTTCTAACGACTCTCTGAACTTATCTTTTAGGATTAGAAATGGTTGCCCTACAGAGCTTTCCTGCTGAACTATCTAGAAAGAGATGAGGCCCCATGTTCTTACCTGCTGAATTTTTGGTTGCTTGAGACATAAATCCTGGGTTGTGGCCTCTATCACTGCCTTCTTGGGAAATTTGAGAACTTTGAGCCGTGGATTTGACCGGAATAACTCCAGGTATTTACCTGCTTCCTGAACCTCACTGTGGACTCACCATTCCCTGCCTTTGCCTATTGCCCTATGAGCTGGTAACGATTGTTATGTCACAGCATGGCTGTGTGACTTCATTTAAACAGAGGCTTGTCTGGTCTTTCGAAATCTGTGATTAAAAAATGAAAAGTGGAGTGGGACACCTGGGTGGCTCAGGCGGTTAAGCATCTGCCTTCGGCTCAGGTCCTGATCCCAGGGACCTGGGATCAAGTCCCGCATCAGGAGCCTGCTTCTCCCTCTGCCCGCCACTCCCCCTGCTTGTGTGCATGTGCGCTCTCTCCCTCTCTCTCTGACAAATAAATAAATCCTTAAAAAAAAAATGAAAAGTGGATAGAGATTTCGAGAGTTGCATTTAAAGAAATGTTTGAATATTGAACTAATCCACAACAGGAATTCTCCGTGGGTCAATTTGATCCATAAAGCAAATGACGTTTGCTCCTAGAATCTTCTATTTGGGGCTGTTTTTTCGTTTCATAAGGTGGGGATGAGAGAAATGTTCTGCCTTCACCCCATTTATTCCCAGACAAAAACCGTTCTTATTCTAAGTGCTAAAGGAATTATATACGAATATTTTCTGAGATCGAACTCAGGCAGATACAGTAAAAAAAATGTGAGTTAGGGAAATGCAAAGCCAGTCCACTGTGTGCATTGCTATTCCCCTGGATTTGATGATTAAGACCTGAAAATGAAAACATGGTGAGCAGCGACAACAAATCGATTCAGTGAAAGGACACAAGCACATTCAACTAGTAATAGATGTTAACCCTCATGATACTACTGCTAGCCAGGCATTATTTTTATCCTTTTCTAGGAGAGGAAGTGGAGTCTTGGAGATATAAAATTGCATATGTTCCCATGTAAGTATGGGGCCAGCACCCTCTTTGTTTACTTGTCTGCTTCCGGAGAGGGTAATCTACATTCACTGGTAAAACTTCTGATCCTCCCGCTTCCTCCTCAGACAGTTGCAATAAGTCTTCTTCCCTTTGAACTACTCCACCAAAAAAAGCTTCATTGAGTTCATAAAATGTCTTAATTAGTACTTTAAAGGGCACTGTCTTTAACCTTACCTGAGACTTCTCATCTCTGGCCATGTTTATTTCTTTTTGAAATTTGCCCTTGGTTTCACTAAGTTACATGCTCCTGATTTACTCCTTGTTCTTACCATCTTCAGCCTCCTCTCCCTTTATTCATCTCACCCTTCCCTAGAGCTTCCTCCTCAGTCCAGCAGGCTTCTCTGTACACTCTCCATGGCGCTCCTTATGGAAACCACTAGCAAATTTATGACTCCCAATGGTGTCATAGAGGTTCCAGACCTGTCTCCTGTTGTCTGTTGGCCATCTTTTTCCACAGGTTCCCAGGCACCTCAAACTGAAAAGTCCCTACGAAACCACCTCATCTTCTCACTCCAAACCTACTTAGTCGGCTGGAGTTCCTCTCTCAGGGGATGACACAATCATCCAAGCCATCATCTTAGACCGTCCTCCCTTATTCTCCACCAGCCCCAATCATTCATCCCCTTCCCCAACTTCTCCTGGTTCTACTTTGTTAAATCTCTCTCAAATATGTCATCATCCCTGCATCGTCCCTGTGCATCCTCACATTTCTCACTTGGATTACTGTATCAGTCTTAAAACGATTGGTATCTTGGCCTCAGTCTGGTCCCCTCCTCTCATTTCTTTACATTACTGTAAAACAGTATTTTAAAATATCAGTTTATCAAATCATAAAATACATGCTTCTTGCAGAAAACCTGGAATAAAAATTGAAAAAATAAAATTTAAAATGATTTGCAGTCTAAGAGGCAGTCACAACCCAAATCTTAACCCAAATCGCTTCAGAATATTTTGTATGCATGCATAGAACTATACAAGGAAATATTTATGTAAATGTACTTATGCAAATGTTTACACAGTATATTTAATTAGAAAACCAAGACCACATTATATATAGTTCTGTATCCTTTTCTACTTAATATACACTGTGAATGATTTTCCAAATCAAACATTTTTTTTTTTAAAGATTTTATTTATTTATTTGAGAGAGAGAGAGTGAGAGAGAGAGAGCGCAAGAGGGGGTAGGGTTAGAGGGAGAAGCAGACTCCCTGCCGAGCAGGGAGCCCGATGTGGGACTCGATCCCGGGACTCCAGGATCATGACCTGAGCCGAAGACAGTCGCTTAACCAACTGAGCCACCCAGGCGCCCTAAATCAAACATTTTTAAAGTGGTTGTGAATAAAGGCTGCAATATAATGAAACACATGAAATATATTATGGAATAGTGCTCTTCTCTCTCTCTGATTTTTCTTCAACACCAGAACTTAGAAACCCTGAATGTTTATATTGTATGAATCACAAGGACTTAGATTTCAGTAAGAAAGCAGGAAGGAGAAAAAGTCTACGTAATAGAGTTAAGTTAAAGGTACATTTTAGGTGACTAGACAAGCTCAGTAGGAAAGCAATAATCGAGTGCTTTTTCTTCTTCACATTGGATGACAAGAAACATAAGAGAAAACCCTTGGGACCTTTGTCTTAGCTTGACTAGTCAGAGTAAGTTGGGTTCTTGTTTGCTTGTTTGTTTGTTGGACTATCATCTGAATAAGCAAGAGTATTTCAGAGCCAAGAAGACCGTCTCCTTTCTGTGTAAGACAGGTTGTCCATGCTCCTCTTTGCCTATGGGCTGGGAAAAAGACTTCTACATATTAAGTCCACATTTTACTTTTCAGATAGGAGAGACATTGATTTCACAAATAATTCATTTTAAAGGATTTTGGAAGTTGTCAAACTGTCTTTCAGAATGGGTAGTCTTTCTAAAAGACAAATCTAATTACCTTATTTTCCTGGTTAATCTTGAAAAGACTTCCCTTGTTTTCAGGAAAATGGCTAAACTTTTTCGCTTAGTGTACATATAAGGAATTTCAGGATCTCCCTCTGGTCTCTCCAGCTTCATCTTACCCTACTTCCCAGACCATTTTTCATATTTCTCATACTTAGGGTTTCCCAAATGCCTCATTATTTTGTATTAGTTCATGTTTTAGTACTTCCAGATCTCCTCTTCTCTCCCAGAAACGCCTGCCTGCTCTCCCTTCCCCTATTTCCCTGAGGCTAGTCCTACTTTTCTTTCAGGATTCAGTTCAGGTGGTCATCTCTAGCCTGTTTAGTTCCTTCCCGCTGTGCAAGACAGCTGACTTTCATTTCTTTCCCCACAGCATCCTCTGCTAACTTCTCTCAAAATGCTATATTGAACTATAGTTGTTGATTCTTGCCATCTCCTTGAAAACAAGGGGTATTTTTAAGATTTACATTTGTACTTCTAGTGCATAGCAGTCATACAGGATCCGGATTGTTGAGCCAAGGATTTAAATTCACCATGTCTCCCCTTTTCTTCATCACACGACATAATCCCTTCCTTCCTGCTTTTTAAACACACATCAAGGCTAAGTCTTACTACTAATCACTGAAGGGAAATAGAGCCAAGGCTGGTAAAACAATAAAACACAACACTGGGAACTTATAAAAATTTAATACATGTTCAAAGTAATTATTCCTTCTTGTTTGGTCATGTAAATGGAATAAACACTGTGTTTCTGAAAGCCTGAAAGTCAAGGTTTCTTTTTTTGATGGTTTGGAGTAAGTCTCTCTTGGGTTCTATTTATTTTTTTGTTTAGTAGTCTTCAAGGTAGAATGACTTGTGTGAATCCTTAGGCCATTTTAATGGCCACTTCAATAGTGGTCCCAGATTTCTGTGGAAAATGTACATCCCAGAGGAGTTTATCTATGTGTGTTTCTTTCATCTCCCATATACACTGGGGGAAAGGTACTAATCAAAGAAAGCAAACCTTCCACTGACCCCACCCTCTACCCATCTCACATGTTAGTCCTTGATAGAAAAAAAGTCTCATTTGGCCCTGGGTTGAGTAGCATTTCTGGGAAAGAATGAACTGTTCCTTCTCAATCTATAGGCTGCACTATCACTGTTGCACTTTGATCTCATCCTTGGTGCTTTATGGTCTGACTAAAATATAGTTTCTAAAATGTTGAAGATGGTTCTATATTCAGGTTAAGCAACTTCTACACTTATTATTCTGATTCAGTATTAATGTCTTCTCTGAAAATTCACTGTGATTTTGGTAAGATATGCCACGGTTCACTGAATCCTTCTGATGGCCAGAAGTGGGTTTCCCTTGACTCTTCAGAAACACATGGTCTGAAGGCAGAACACACGAACACATTATTCAAATATTTCCATTATATCTGCAACAGTAGGAAGTAGCAGATACAACGGTGCAGCTGCACATTTGCTGAAATCCAGCTAACTGAAAATGATTTACTAAAGTGAAATGGTTCACGAATGGCAAACATTCAAGGAATGAGATACTGAGGACTACGGAACTGTTTTTGTGTAAGAAAAATACAAGAAAATCTTTGAAAAATGTATAGAATAAGAATTTTAAAATGTAAACACGTTACATATAACACCTGCACAATGCATTCTAGTAATTGAAATAATGAAAGCTTCAAAGTACCACAAAATTTAATAGAAACAAGCAAATTTATTTTTAATAACATTCTTAAATCTGCCCATCGAGATCATAGTAGATAGCCATTTAAGAATTTTTATTTTATTGAAATTAGAATTTTACATACAAAATCAGCTACATAACTTTATTTTCAAAAACAATAAAAACTGTTCTTATTTACTATGGAAAAATATGAACCATTCTGATAAATGAAAAAAATTAATGTGAACAAGATAGAATGGTTTTCTTCTTATTTGCTTGGTTGTCTCTCCTATTTTTATTCCTACAAATTAAGAAAGTCAGAATGATTTTATTTGTTTCCGTGTCTATGGTCTAGTTTGAAACAAATGTGGATTACTTTGGTATCTGCTGAAACATAAATGAGAAGGTTCTTAAAGACTGAATAAAACATTAGGCTGGGTGTTCTATATTTTGGAAACTGAATAAACAAAACTAAGTGGAGTTTGTGGTCACAGACGATTTTTCATTTTTCTTCCTTTGCCCATATGAAAATACATTAATAGAAAATTACCAATGGAAAAACACTTAAATTTATGTTACATTCCTATCAACTTTAATAATAATGCTCAGTTAGCAATTATATCAATTTCTTTCAGTCAGTATTAATACTTTGTCTGGAATTAGAGGTAGACTGATATTTGTATTCAAACATTTTGAACCACAGAGTTTTAAGTGCCATATAAGGAATTATATAAAATAGTACTTTTTTGATACTTGAGATTTAACTATTATATTCAAAATAAATTTCTTTTTGATATATAATAAATTGTTGCTTAAAACTCATGTGCTTGAAATTATTACTCTAAGGAACTATTTGTTACTTTTAACTACCAATAGTCTTTAGAAAACAAGAATACCTATTTTCTTATAAGGATTTTCATTTTTGGAAAAAAATAAAGTTCCAATGACTTCAATGCACTTACGGATCCTCCCATAACAAAGAATTAGGTGCCAGAGTGACTACTGATACAAAAAATATAACATTTAGAAATGCAAACTGGTTAAAGAAAAATACTTGTATTACATTTTTAGTTATTCTAATGTTAAAATGTGACTTATACCTCTTAAGAAGTAACTTTTATTTTTTCTCTTACTTGTTAGCATCTTGTGTTAGAATAGACTCCAGCAGTGTATGGGCCCCTCCGGTATTCTTCTGTACCTGTAAAGGCATCCCCTGAAAGACCCAACCACATAAAAGTTCACTCTTGTGGGGGATATGGGAGGCCCTCTATCTGCCAGAAATAAGAGCAAGGGCTTAGAAAAAAACAAAAATTGCAAATTTCTGTATTTTAGGTTTGAAGCATTCTCTATTAATTTTAAAATCCACGATTTTTATTTGTGACACCAAAGGGTTTTCTTTCCCTTTTTAAAAACACACGACCAGGGCACCTGGG
Source organism: Mirounga leonina (assembly GCF_011800145.1). NCBI lineage: Eukaryota > Metazoa > Chordata > Mammalia > Carnivora > Phocidae > Mirounga > Mirounga leonina. The sequence continues at coordinate 53,554,372 of NW_023270807.1, read as the reverse complement.
TGGCTCAGTTGGTTAAGCAACTGCCTTCGGCTCAGGTCTTGATCCTGGAGTCCTGGGACCGAGTCCCGCATCAGGCTCCCTGCTCAACGGGGAGTCTGCTTCTCCCTCTGACCCTCCCCCCTCTCATGCTCTCTCTATCTCATTCTCTCTCTCAAATAAATAAATAAAATCTTAAAAAAAAACCAAAAAACACATGACCACATTTTAAGGTTCTGCCTAATATGTATATAACTGTAAGGATGTCACTTGAAATCTAACAACACAACAAATGAGTCCTTTTCTAGAGATGAAAGATTTCATAAAATTTATTCTTCATTCAGCATCTGAAAATAAACCTGAAATAGTAATTTTTAGAATTATAATGTGAAAAAGAAGTCTTCCATGGTTGAACCCAATTTACAAAAATTTCACATTTTTCTAAGATTTACACTGAATACAACACTACTGTTTAAACTGAATTGTGTGGGTGTGTGTATGTGTGTGTTATTGGGGGAAACCGAGGATTGTGAAGTGAATATTTTTTGGTAACCACTCACTTTAAACTTTGGGAAAAATGTTTACTATATGACAAAAGTAAATTAAGATCATTACTCTTCTGTCACAGATGATTTCCTGGACATGAGAACAAGGTCTTTAATGGATGAAGAAAGTTCTTGAAGCTCTTTACGAGTAGTATTGGTGATATCTTCTTGTTCTTTGTCCAATTCATCACTCGAGGGATCATCTCCCTGTCCAGTCTTCTTATTTTGACTAACTAAATGCTTTACAACTAAACCTTGATACTTTACCAAAAGAGTATGCTGATCCTGTGAAAAGAGAACAGAAGAAAAGTTAACAAACAGGATTTAATTTTCTGTAGAACAAGCTGGATTTGTTCAACCAATACACAGTGAAGGTCTTCATCTTTACAAATCACTGGCCATGTAAGTAGAAAGCTGAATCCAGCAAGGTCCTTGCTGGCAAGGAGTTTACAGGTGAGGGGTGATAAAACACGAATACAGATCATTTTAATGTAAACTGACTTAGCTAAGTTCTATCACCAGAGATTAAATCAAAGTGATATGGAAGTTCAAAGAAGCCAGATTCCTTTTAGCTGAGAAATTTCTAGGAAGAATTTGTGCAGGGTAAGACTTTTGGAACTAGTCCTTGAAGGACAGGTTAAATTTGCATAAACTGAAACGGAAGACTTCTTTTTACCAATAGATCTTCTAGAATCCCAAAAGATTCTTGATCTATGCTGAGTTTTTAAAAATCAATCTTCAGATTCACTGTTCACATTCTCAGAACAGGAAGTCATATTAATACGTTTTGTGTCTTATTGTTCATGATGATTCACATCTATCCATTCAAAATATGCAGAATCTAAAAGCTTGAAAAGTTTCAAATGCATGGAAAATGTAATACCTCTGGAATTTTACTATTAAGAAAAGCAATGATCTGTGGGACACATCTTCCAGGTGCATGGAGCATGCTGTGGGTTGAGAACTGAAACAGAAGGACTGCTGTGAGGTGCAGAATAAGAGCAGGGTCTTCTGTGACTTTTAGCTGTTCAGCCAGTGCTTGTCGATGCTGGAACAGTATCTGCCTAAACAAAAATAAAATCACAAAAACACATTCTCATATTTTAACAAGCTCTCACCAATTTTAGTTCTTCCCTTCGGTAATCATTTTTAGCTTCTCTAGTTTAATTATCTAGCTCCATAAACATCTTAAGGGACATTTGAAATATGAAATATAGACACACTTAACCCTAAATGCTGTGGATAAACTAATATGCTAGAAAATGATAGAGAAAACTACGTAGCAGGGATCCTCAAGGTGTACTTTTTATGTTGAGTTGTTGGGAATCAAACAGAAGTGTACTGATATAGGTAAGATTTCCTGTAAAGAAGGTCTCAAAGCTAGTATGAAGTTCCCAGGCTTGATCAACTATGGGATTAGGGAACCTTGCTACCTTATCGATACCAGTCAGAGAGGACCACGTATATACTGAATATGCTCAAAGGTATGCAGCCATTTGGATACAAGTGTTCTCTGTGCAAGATTCAGGTAGTCAAATTCCAACTTCGGATATGAAATATCACACATCTAAGAATTTATTAATAATATAGATTAATTCAATGTTACCTTTCCCTTTTTTTGTCTCCCCTTTTCACCATAATATCGCAAGCTTCTGCTGCAGAATCCAGACAAGAAAGGAAGTCTTCTATGCTCTGAAATGGTATTTAATGCCACCATTTACTTTTATTAACAGGTTGCCTAAAAAATATAGCCACTCAGTAGTTTTATAATTTTACACCCGAAACATAATTTTTAAAAAGGTCATTTTGTTATTAAACTTGAAATTGTGATTTAGGAGAAAATGTTCCTGGTCTGTTCTCCCCCTTCACCTCCCAAAGAGATTTAGTTTACACTTATTCTGATAAAAATCTACTCAAAGATCACAAATTCTAGCCCCATTATCTAAACAGAATCAAACTTTACTTACCTTTTCATTCAGAGAGCTATGGAGTTTTGTGAGAACTACTTTGGTTTCTTCTGATAATTTACTTAAAATTTTTTTTCTTACCTGTAAGGGGAAAAAACTCTTTTGGGATTGTGACTTTGACATGTGGTAGATATAAGATCAAACAAAAGAAAACAAAGTATATTTACTACTATAATAGAGTACTGAATGGAATTGATCTTTGTTTTTGAATTTTAGCTTTCAAACTAGGGACAAAAATACGCTAAAAACATTCTAAAATCGGAGAGCTAGCCAATAGCCAGTCAGCCAATCAGGCTAGATATAGCCCTACCCCTCCCTTCTGGCCCAGCAGCAAAGAGGAAGATGGGGGGCGAGGGGGTGGAGAGAAAACCATTCATCTTGTGGGGAAAAGAGAATTTGGGGTAAGAGGCTACTCCCGCTCTCTTCCATCGGGGTAGGAAGAGTGTTCTTCCCTAATGCCAGATGAGGGGGTTCCCACTCATAAGTTCCAGAATGCCTATAAACTAGAGAACTTGCTCCACGGATGGCTGCTTGTTATACTATATGGTGGGTGGAATCTTTTCGGCACCCCTCTCCACATAGATGTGTCTCGTGAAATATGATGGCATTCTTGACCAGAGTCTGATGGCCTTACCAAGTGTGAAATTTCTGGTGGATGCCTAGTGGAATAGTTTGGCTGGCAGGTCCTGCAAGTTACAGTGAGTCTTGGAAGACCAGGGAAACCTGACTCCCTGTCACATGCCACACCAGTTCTTCTGTGCCCTGAAGGGCACGGGATGGGACCCCATGTGTTTCCCACAGCAGAGGTTAGCACAGAGGCAGGATATATGGAACTGTCCAGGCAGTTGGAGATTCACTGCTTGAGCTGAAGACGGGAAGGGGGACAGTACTTTGTTGGGGTAGGAGGGAGAAATAAATGTATCTCTGTTTGGAGGTTTAGGGGAGGTCCCTGCTACAGGGGTTGTCACATGCTAAAAAAACAGGCCCCAAAACAATCTACACCACCGATGGGGCAAGAGACACATCATGAGGCCACAGCATTGGATCTAGATCATAACCAGTGATATGCAGTCACTCCTATGAAACACTCTTGCCTCCTTCATTTTTCCTAAATCTCCAACGTTAAGTGGATCTACAGGGATAGAGAAGAAGAGGAGGAGGAGGAGTGTTAGGGACAGATCACACCTTTCCTTCTTGAAGCAACTGGGAGCCATCGCTCTACCTTACATTTTGAGACAGGAAGAAATGAACTTTGACTTTAGTTTGAGATTAGCATTTTAACAAATAAACTGCAATTCATCTAAACATTGAAATGAGATGGCGTCACTACATGAAAATGACTACAAAGTTATGGAATCTGGCCACAAAACAGTCAAGGGATCGGCAACTCAGCAGGAAAAGGAGATGTGACATAACAATAATTAGGAAAAAATAAAAGTGTTGATTCCAAAGTAATTAAGCATTATTACTTTCAACAGACTGATTATATCACCAATTTAAACTAAAAATCTGATAGATTTTTTTTCCCTAAAAACCCTTTCCTATATTTTACTTTCCTTCAGACTACTTTTGATGTGAGAAAATAAAATATGCTTTTATTTCAAAACATAATACATCAAGAAGGCAAGACAATCACTATCATACTTCACTTGTAATGGCTGCAGGATCATCTACTGCCATCATTAAATCCGAAGCTAAGAAGTTGAAAATGAGGTTAGTGATGTCAGTACATATTGTCTTCAGCAAGTGCTTTGTAAGAGCAGCCTGTGTATCATCTGGAAAATAAAGGTGCTTTATTAAAATGAATGTCCAGGAACAATGATGAAAATCAATGAAAAAATAGTCTTAAGTATACCTGTAAAGAACTTCAGCCCCTTTTCAAACAGCCGAATATTATTGTATAGGTTTGAAACCTCTTCTTGCAAGTCCTTGATTGTGCGCTTTCTACCAGTTCCAGAGGCAGAAGAAGTTGAAGACATGAACACTGAACGTACCACCTCGAGATAAGTTTTATTAAGAGGTCTGTGCACAAGATAAATATATTTAGTTTATTAAAACACACTGGATTTATGCATATAAGAAATTTTGCTTCTATGGAAGTAAGCCTTAAGAAAATACCTCTATATTTTTTAAACAAGATTAATTTGGGGAATAGTTCACAAGCATTTGTCCTCTAATCCTAGGACTTATAACTTAAATGCATTATTTTTCTCAGTTTTAAAGTACTCAAAATTATTGCACTAATGACAGTAAGGAGGGCGCCTGGGTGGCTCAGTTGGTTAAGCGACTGCCTTCGGCTCAGGTCATGATCCTGGAGTCCCGGGATCGAGTCCCACATCGGGCTCCCTGCTCGGCAGGGAGTCTGCTTCTCCCTCTGACCCTCCTCCCTCTCATGCTCTCTGTCTCTCATTCTCTCTCTCGCAAATAAATAAAATCTTAAAAAGAAAAGAAAAGAAAAGAAAAGACAGTAAGGATAGCAGTAACAAAAGCTTCAATTCAAATTCAGTCCGAAGTAATTTTTAAAAGTTCATTTGGAGAATAGGACATAAATCTGTTCCCTATTCATAGGAATAATAAATTCTCAATTTCTAAAGTTCTATAAAAGATATTAAAACTTTTTATGCTCAACAACTTCAGAAGAGATTATTTTAAGTAATGGCAAATGGTTAGTAGTAACTATCTTCTTACATATGAAAAATATGATTATGTACTGTATTCATGCACAAAAAATATTCAGTGAAATGAAAAAAAATCTCACTACAAAAGCTATATTTCTAAATTCAAAGCTAGATGCACTGGGCTCCTGGATTGCATTTATAGACGCTTACACAATGGAACTAACTTGAGGGAAAATCATGTTAGTAACGGTAAAGTTATACACAATTTCTTTTACTTCTGTATAAAAATAAATTTAGCTTGGCTCAATTACAAGCTAGTGCTGTCTAAATTTGTTCTCTGAACACAGTTTGTTACTTTCTTTCTCCCTAAAAGTGCACTGTTTATCCTCTGTCAAATCTAGATAGAAAATGGTCTTTTCTTTCTTTTAGATATTACTTTTTTATGCTATGTCAGAGAGCAGCCAGTGACTGGCGTTGGTGTTTTTCTCCCACCTAGGACTGAAACATCAGTGACCGAGGATGCCTCCGCACTCTCGCCTTTTATTTCCCACACTGCCTCGCCCAAAGCACTTACACGTCTGTTGAACAGAACAGCAAACAGCAAACAAAATCTGGAATTTGGTGGCTAGATTAAATTCTAAGCTTTGAAAAGAAAAGACTTAAAAGCTATGCTTTCCATGATGTTGGTGAAAATTTTATTTAATAACTCATTGAATTTCTATCATAAAACAGAAAAAATATGTTTTTATACTTACTTTATTAAGTGCTCAGCGAGTTCAGAAATAAATTCCTCAGGGGCATCTTGTACGTGTTTTCTTAAAACATCTTCAATCTCATCCTGGAACATAAAAGTGATCTCTGGCTTCTTCTTTCCTATAGCAGAAATGCACAATAGGAAAAAACAACAAAAACATAAAGCAACCTAAAAGCAAACAAGGTTCATTAACATATTTAATGGTAATTAACTTACCATTAAGATGGTAATTCATTCATAGACATTGCCAGTGTCAGATAGCAATAACCAATGAAAACAATTTTAAAAATAGGACACATAGTGGCATTTCTTTTGAGTAATAATTTTCTAACTTTATTTAATGACTGTTCTAATGTCAATCAGAAAATAATAAAGATGATTTTCCCCCTGATCTAACTTGGATGATGCAAATAGTGGAAAATCAAAATAATCAACTGGATGGAAAAAAAATCTTTTAAGAAAAAGGTAACTTCTCTTTGTTGAACAATGTATACTGAGCAGAATTTCCTTCTTTATAAAAATGAACAGTTACTAAAAATCAAATCATCCTTATAATTTACAGAAGATCTTCAGGAAAAGCCTCTATAGTCATGTGAATGACAACTCCAGTAGAATTAAGCTAAAAATTATCTTTTGGGAAAGGCAAAGATGAAAAAAAAACCTCATAATTTTACACTCATCATTTATTTTTCTTCTTACAAAAATAATTCTATGCCAGGAAAAATTTGTACGCAGCTACTGTAATGGAAATAATCGTTAAGTGTGGAAATGTCATGCCTCCTCACCGACTTGGATAAGCACGGGTTGCAAAGAAAGCTAACAGTATTTCCATTATTAATATTGTAAAAATATAAAAGTGATTATTTCCAGCTAGATTTGATGATTGTAAAACCTTAGACATAAAAATAAAAAAACAGTAAAATAAATAAATTAAAAAATAGCTCAAAAATCGGTAAGTAAGTTGACATCACGGCTTTAGAACCGATGGACACGTTAGAACAGATCCAATATCCTTTCTTTTTGAGATCTGCTATCCATTCCTGGACTTTCACATCACATAGTTTCTGCTTTCTCTGTTTGCTTCCTGCATGCATTTTATAAGTTATTAAATTATATTTCCATCTAGTAATCTTTCACACTGAGTTGATGCTGTGATTTAGCTGGGAACCTAATTACATCCCCCATTTCAGAGATTATAACACAACCCCCTTTCAAAGGCACTGAAATTATATCTTTTTAGGTAGAATGGTTTTACTACCTTTATAGCCCTTCTCCATAATCTGTGCACAAAAGGAGTATCACATGCCTCATTTAACAATTACTTAAAGCTACAGATATTAGAGAAGTATTTTATGAAATGCCCCTTCTCTCCCACCCCTAGTACATCTGGGGAATAGAGAAATTCATTTATCAATGAAAACTTAAAACCCACAGAGGACAGTCTTAATACTATTTAAAATAAGAACAGGGCTAGTAGTTTCTATGAAGATCATTTTAATTAATATTGTTTTATGCATGTTGAGAACAGTAGCTCTTTTGACCTGTCTTTATTATTCTTCTTTACCTAAAGCAAAGAATACGTTAAAGATAGATCTGAAGCGATGATGCTATCACTAGTCCTAGCCCATTAATGGCCAAAGCCGTGTCACTTGATACCTATACCTCCCAGCTCGAGCCCACACACAACGAGCTCTGTGGAAGAGGTAAAATAAAAATTTCAAATGATCATCATTTCAAGTTTTCTTCTCTTTTTACTGGGGAAAAAGAAAACGGAGGTATCATAGATTCATTTAGTAAATTTATTTAAAACACAATTTATAAAAGAATCATAATTTTATTTAGAAAAACTAACAGCTCTTGCTGACTTAACAGTACCAAATGCGAACAAGTCTCCAAAAAAGAAGATGCATATGCTTAATTCTCCCCCTTAGATAGAAGCAACCAACCAATTAGATGTTACCATAAAACTTAAATATGCATAAGCTCAATGTTTCCTACTTGAATATGCAGAAACCCACTTGTAATAAAATATTGTAATTTGTTTTGTAGGGCAGTGGGAAACCATAAAAATGACTATGCAAGTTGAAACTGTGCAAGGTGTTCTTAACAAACAATGGGAAAACTTATGACTATTCTGTGATTTTTTAAAAAAATGTCTGTGAAAACATTAAGAGCTCTTACTGTTGGTTATAAATGTAAAGGGAAATGAAAAAGAAAACTAATACTTAAAATTTAGTATACTGTAATTTAGCTCATCAGAAACACTGGGCAACAAAGTATTTTATTTCTTTGTAAAAAATTTATCAAAAATAGTCTGAACAGCGCTTGCCTTCTTCTCAGGCTGTAACTTACAGAGCAAGCATCTTTTCTATGCCTTGGCAAGTTGTCATTCTCCTTTTTTAACTCTGGATCAGCTCACAGCATTTTATCCTTTGCCCTTTCAATGTTGTGAAACATCTCTGGGAATTCCTTTAATATGAAGTTTTCTGCCAACTACACATCCTCTAGGACATTTTCATCCTCTCCGTCACAACCACTTTCCCCATTTGGTCAGTAAGTGCCTCTGCCAAGCTCCTGTGGCTGCATACCTAGTCTCCTGAACAGTGGCAATGCCAACATTCCCACAGTCAGCTAGTTCTTCCCGAACACCATTTATTCTTGATTCATATTTTACTTCCAGTGTTATCACTTTTCATTTCTTGGCTGCATTTTCATCTTTGCTGGCCAGTTCCCTTTTGATTATCCATTTGGCAAAATGTCATAGGGATTCATCACTGGGAGACAAGGAGGCAACATAACTACATGGTTTGTTGTCTGCGCATAAAGTGAAGAAGAGACGCACAGGGATCAATCACTGACAGACTTTGAAACAAGTGATGTGATTGTCATAGCTCATGATGCACATATATTATTTATGTGCTGATCAATGGCCTGAGGAGCCAGCAGCATTGCCTGTACTTTATACAAGTACTCATTGTTAATACACCCTGGTAACTAGAATATGAACCGTGTTGATGGGGGCCTGGTGTTATCAACTAAGCCGTGGTAACTGAAATTCGTGTGCAAAACTGTGCACAGCAAGAACTTCTTGCAGAAGCATATACATCTAATGGTCTACATCTTAAGAAAATGTTTGCAAAATGACACACTCTCAAAGGAAAAGTAAATTAAAGCTACACACCAGTGTGAGATGACTCATCATCACTATCCTCTTCTTTTCTTCCTTTCTTCTTGATTTTTTTAATTTTGTACTCCCTGGCATTACCACCACCACCTCCTCTCACACTTCCACTGCCCTCTGGTGGGAAATGACATTAGTTAGTATTAGCTAACTGGAGATTTTTAGAAAATGATGACACTATATTGTCATATTTAACTGTACAGCAGAACAATAAAAGCCAAATAATTAAACTTTTAAAAGCTGCTATTTAAGGTGGGAGCTTTTTTTATTACAACAGAAGTTTTGTAATTCAGTCAATAAAAACTTAGTAAAATGTGAAACCTCTTGAATTTGAGCAACTCACGTAGATAGCTTACCTGCTCTAAAGGCAGGCTCTTCCACAGTCTCTTCTTCCTTCACTAAGGATACCTCTTTTCTATAGCTTTGTCTGACTTTGTCTTGGCCAAACCCATTCCTTTACCGCTTCTTCTACCTTCCCCAGAAGAAATGTGCCCTCACTTGCTCATCTCTGTTACTACAGCCTCATTAATATCCCCTATTACAGTACTTCACAAGTTTAATTACCCTTGGTTTTGTCCTTTTGGTTGAAAGATTATGTTTATAGGAGACATCCTGAGTCTCCCACCACCCAATGAGACAATGAACTTCTTGAAAACAGGGAGCATGTCTCACTAATGTTTGTATCCTTGGGGTTTAAGCGATGCTTGACATATTAAAAGGAGCTCGATAAATGCTGACCATGAATATTAAGTTGGATGAGTAGAAAAATATAGTTATCAATCACCTATTGGCTAAAGAAAGACGAAAAAAATACAAATTATGAGACAAACTAAAACACTGTAAATAAAAGTAATGTTGTTGAGATATTTCTCTGCTTTACATATTTACATTTAAAGTATCAATTCAACAAAATAGAATACTTATCTAATAATAGGATTGAAACACCGAAAAATATTGAAAATATATTTCTTCATAAAAGATTAATTTTCCATAAAGTAAAATGACATACAAACTACAGATTTTTTTAAGTTCTAAGTACAATTCCTTTAAATTTCATCATGTCCTATAATTGTAAGTTCTAATAATTTATTTTCCCTTGCTTTTATGATAGAAAAAACAATTCTCTGGGTGATAGACATTGGGGAGGGTATGTGTTATGGTGAGCGCTGTGAATTGTGTAAGACTGTTGAATCACAGACCTGTACCTCTGAAACAAGTAATACATTGTATGTTTAAAAAAAAAAAAGAAGAAGATAGCAGGAATGGAGGGGGGAAAATTGGAGGGGGAGACGAACCATTAGAGACTATGGACTCTAAGAAACAAACTGAGGGTTCTAGAGGGGAGGGGGGTGGGGGGATGGGTCAGCCTGGTGATGGGTATTAAAGAGGGCATGTATTGAATGGAGCACTGGGTGTTATATGCAAACAATGAATCGTGGAACACTACCTCAAAAACTAATGATGTAATGTATGGTGATTAACATAACATGATAAAAAAAGATAACCTTGGAAATAAAAAAAAAAGAAAAATACAATTCTCTCAAAATCATACATTTGGCAATAAATTTCTCAGAGGGAAGACATTTAAATCTGACATTATTCCATGCACTATATCTAAACTATTATGATATGACAGTACTATCCTTGAAATGATGACCAGATGACTCTGAATTTTTAGAAGGAAATAAAACAGACTAGCTATTCTGACATAAGTGCAACCAATGGCTTAAGGTGAATTTATAAGCATATCTTCAAATAATATGATAAAATATGCATGGCTGTGAATACTACCATGATTTATTAGAGTATGGTTTTCCCAGAAAAATACAGAGAAATTTCAAAGTATCAAAATTGAAAGATATTTTAGAAAAAGGTTTTTGAAGAGGAAAGAAACAATCTCAAAGAAAACAGAGTGAATTCCCACAACAAAAATGAAGTTTTTATAACACATCTTCAATATAGGTATATTAATGAAACATGTTGAATATCTAGCTTCTTTAACTCTGATGTAGGACTAATAAAATCGTTCCTACTATAAAAAGTATGGAAAACACATGTTAATTTCCAAATGCAAGTTACTAGTATACCAGTGCTACCTAGAATAATTTCCAGTGATTCTTAATTAAAAAAAACAAAACAAAACAAAAAAACAGAAATGAGATCTCCTTGGGAAATTCATTCATTCAATAAATAATTTATAGAACATCTAAAATACATCAACAAGTGCTCTAAGGACTAGGGAAGCAATAAACGAGATGGACAAGGTTTCCAAACAATAAAACACAAGACAGTGATAAAAGCGATACAAAAAAGACTGGAAGATAATATGATGGAGAGTGACCATGTCTACCATTCCAGGTGGTGAGGGAGGCCTCTCTGAGGAACTGACATTTAAACTTGAGCTCTGAATTAGAAGAAGAAATCTGTTACCTGAAGTTCGAGAGAGAACATTCAGGGAGAGGGAATAGCTAATGCAAAGGCTCTCAGGTAAACACAAACTTGCCAAATCTGAGAATCCAAAAAAAAAAGGCTACTGGGCTGGAATATAGACGGTGAGGGGGCAAACAATGGGACATGGGCCAGGTCATGAAATTAACTTAGTTCTCACAAAATAAAAAAAGAATAAGTAACCACTAATATTTCCATTTTCATAATAAATTTAATTCATTAAGAAAAGATTTGACTAATATTAACAGCTGAAGATAAATCCCCTTCAAAGGGCCTAATAAATGTAGAGTTCACTGCAACAAATAAAACTCATCTTTGAATCTTCTTGGTTAATAATAATTTATTACCTGTTGCTTTTCTCCTTCGTTCATCTTTTTTATCCTTTTTACTTGTATTAATGCTTTCTAAAATGGAGACCTGTTTCAGATCATCTTCAGTGATTAAATGAACAGGATTATTTTTCATTTCCTGAAATAAAACATGTTTTTGGTAAGCAAAAATATATGGCATTACAGAAAACATAAAATAAAAGTTATTTACATACTCAATTATTATTACTCATCCTAATTATTCTTGTTCGCTCTTTTTGCTAAGAAGGACTATAGAGCCAGGTCCAACAGTTGCCCCTCTGAAACTATTTCTCCTTGCCAAAGATCAGTCTCTTCCCTTGCTGTTCTTAACTTTTTGATTCTGTGATCAAATAATGAAAAATCCTATCCGGTCCCTGAAAAACTGATCACACATCAGATGCAACCTCTTCAGCTGATTTGGCTTCTTTTAACCACTGCTTACTAGGTGACCTTGCTCTTCTTCTTTTTGAGGCTTCCAAGTCCAGTGCCACTTGGCTAACTGAGAATAACAAAATCTCCATCCCTCACCCTAACAGAACGACCATGTAGGATGAGTTGGCACACTTAAATCATATAAACTGTTTTTCCTCTGGACTCATTCCTGATCTCTGCTTTTTAAAAATTTATGTTTTAAAAAAAAACATAAAAAATTATGTTTTCTGAACTATTTCCATGTTCAGAAACTGTTTTTTCAACATGGGACAGGGTTCTAAATCTGTACTGACAAAAGCACATTTTCATGTTAAAAATGGCATTTCCTTTTTGGTTTCCTGAAGGAAAATGTTTAGAATGTTGACAGTTCAAACAACAGAATCAATTTTTTTCCCTCAAATTATTTTTGTAGTTGCAGGGAGGAGCACAAAGAAATAAAAATTGATGACCATGTTTTTATTTTAGTGTAAATAAATAATGTAGCCATTTAGTGACTTGGAGCTAAATGTGCTAGACATTTTGTATACATCCATCCTTTATTTAAATTTATCTTTAGAAAGGAGGCATCATCACCCTTTCTTTGAAGATGTGGAAACTGGAGATCTATTTGTCCAAAGTCAAAAAGAGTAAAAAAGTTGAGACTGGAACTCAGGTGTACTGGTATCAATCCTATGTATTTTTACTCTTCTCTGCTGCCTGGCAGGCAAGACACAGAAAATTATCTCTCTTTTTTTAAACTATTAAAGAGCTTAAAAGGAATAGAGAGGAATACAAATTACTTACATACTTAATAAGCTCTCACGGATTTATTAACAGTCTAAGATAAATGTGCTTGTTCCACCTATCCGTGAGCAGGCTTTATAAGTAGATGGGGCTGCTAACTAGAAATATGAATTAAATTTAGGTCATTAAAGCAGGCCTGGCAGGACCGCTGCTTCTAGACACTTTGACAGCACTTGTTCTGAGGAGCTAATCAATTTCTGATAGTAACAATTTCTTTCCTAAGTTATCCCATTTCTGCATCCCAAATAGGTAAAATTAATAAGGCTCTACCTGATTTAGTAAATATATAGTGTAGTGATTGATTGATATACTGTATATTTATGCCTATAATCCACAGATACCATTTTTGTGGATTTTAATGTTGGACTAATACCTTTAGGTGACTTAACTGTGAAGTGTATAATTTCATTTATATGATTTCAATTTATAAAATCAGCTCCCTAAGTTCTAACTTATATGTGCTGATGGGAGTGAAGAAGGGGAAAAACAAATCAAGAAGAAAAAGACAGGAATGATGCATTAAAGGAAAATGATGCATGAAACACAGTGTTCACTTTTGGGGATATGCTGCATACTCCATTTTTCAAAAGATGTCAGATGATTCTAATGTGAAAATCCTGTTAAGATTAGTAAGGGAAAGGAAATCTGGCATACCTTTTCAGCTTTCTGGTGCATCAGTCCACTGAAGTGTTCTGTGCAGTTATTTATGAATTTTTCGCTGACTACAACAGTGTCGCTAAAGACTACAGCTGAAGCTTGCTTGCTGAATGCTCTCATCACCTGTTGAAGCAACATGGCAGCATCTTCAACTGATAAAGAACTGGGTAACAGAGGCTAGAATCAGAAACAAAATGAAAACAAGTATAAATACAGTATCACAGAGACAAACCATTTTTTACACATATATGCCCTCCCTAGGTGATCTCATTAAGTCCAGTGGCCTTCAGAAACATCTCTATGCTGATAACCTCCCAAATTATATTTCTGCTTTCATCATCACTCTGAGCTCTGGAGTCATATGCCCACTGCCTCCCTAACATTTCTGCTCTTATGCCTAATAGGCATCTCAAATTCCACATGTCCAGAACAACACTGATTGCAGCCACCTATCCCCCAACACCTAGGTCCCACCCACCCTTCTCCATTGTTCCCCCATCTCAATTAATGGTACTGTTCTCCATGCAGTTGATCAGGACCCAAACCTACATGTCACACTCAATTCCTCTCATAAACCCACAAACAAACCACCATCAAGTCCTGACAACTTTACCTCCAAAATAGATTTCTTAGCTCTTTGGACTATCTGAAATTACCATTTTCATTAACTATCTCCACTTAGGAAACTTGTGTGGGCACCACATTCCCAGCAAGTAAAATGGTTCCTGGCACACAGATGGTACTTAAAATTTGTTGAATGAATAAATGAACACCAAAATCTGGAACCTCTGGAAACTTGTGTATCCAAAACAAGTAATTTTCTACTTTGCCCTGACTAGTAAATAATGGAATGGCCTCTTGTTTCTTTCTCTTCACCTACACTTATCTCTTTGGCATAATAAAGGCAGGTCAATACTGAACACTGAAGTAAAACACTACCAGGGCTAAAGCAGCTCATGTTAATACATGAGCAGAAGTTAATGAATGGATAAGGAATACACAAATACTATATAATGCCTGATGCCAGTAAAGTTGTAAATTCTTGGATAAGATTGTGAGAAATCTCATCAATTTCAATGGCAGGCCTGAAAAGAATGTTACATTGTTTGCTTATTTGTTTGGAGATTTATGGAATTCTGGATGTTGACTATCCATATATAAAAGGTCATTCTACCTCAAAAGCTATAAAGTCTCTAAGCATAATTAAGATTGTTTTTGCTATAACACTGACCACTAGAATTTGGCTACAAAGCCAAGACTACCTTTATGTATCCTAATACTTAAAATGACCACATACTAGTGAATATCAGTGGTCACTGGTTTAAAGAAAAATTGACAAGAAGAAGATAAAACATACTGCAATATCAACCCATGTTCCGGAGCTGATGGCTTCCTCTACTGATGCTTCCACCTGATCCACAAGTCCTTGACCAACACAAGCTGCTTTCAAAAACAAGAGCTGTGTAGTCTTATATCTTTTCTTTATGTAGCTCACAGCATCTGGGATTCCAAGTCTGGATAAAGCATCAAATTCTAGAAATATATCACAAATAGAAATGGAATAGAATACATTGGAACAGAATTGTCAATCATTCATATCTTTTAGAAGTCTTAGAAAAATTAAGTTCTACCAACACCTATTCTTTGTGAATGCACTTTTTTTGTTTTGTTTTGTTTTAAAGAATAAAGCAGAGAAATGTACCACAGCCTATTTCCTGTTAGGCGGCTCGGCTGGCTACCTTCCCAAATTTTTATTACTAAACATAGCTGTAGAAAAATTAGTTCAAATGCTTCCTCAATCCCAGCTATGTCACACCCTCCTTAATTGAGGGGTCAAAGGGAAACATGAGAACTATAGATCAAAAAAGGAGAAACAGGAGTTAAGGAGAATATAATAATTTATAAGTAAAGAAACAAAATCTGGAATTTATTTTGCTTATTACAGTTAACTAAAGGTATCAGACAACTCAAGACAAAGTAATTCCCTAGTCTAATTTAAACTAGACTTAGCATATAAACTAGACTTAGCATATAAACAAAAGTGAAAAAAAAAAAAAGACTTAAATTTACAGCCATTAAAGTTATTGGAGAGAACTATTGTATGCTATGCCCCCAAATAATCATATTTAAGAAAATTAATTATAAGGAAGTTCTAATCCAAGTCCATGGCTGAAGAAACTGAAAAGTACATTACAGAAAGCCAAGAAAACATAAGCGAAACCCAGTATTCTAGCATAGATTTAAACTGTTTGAACATTAATATCTTATGGGTTTATTACTGAGAAAGCAACTGATCTCTTACATGATTTGACCTGGGTTATGAAACTGATCAAATTAAGTGAGCTCATGTACATACATAATATATACGTTACACATATGCATATATATTTGCTAATTGTTTTAATGATTAAATTCAGTCAATCTACTTTATCCAAATGACAGAACCTCAGAAACAGAAGCTAGAATAGCTTCAGGTTTTCTGAAGAAGTGGATGACTAATAAAAATGCACATTGTAAAGCTGATAGCCAAAATAAAGTATTTGAAGAAAATCTATCTGAATAACTGGGCAACTTCATAAAATATAAGATATAATAAATAAAATTACTTTTCATGACTTAAAATATACCTGAAGTTGTAATAGTATCATATCACTGGAAGACTGGTAACAATCAATACCAGATTTTGGCCTTTCTACATTACAACTGTTCAATAACTATGAAATTAAACTCAGTTGCAAAACCAACAAAAATGTGTAATTTGGCTACTTTTACACTCAAAGAGAACCATTAAAAGCTGCTGTCAATAGCAGAGCATGTGTGTACTCCCAGCACTAATACAATACTTTCTAAGAATGTGTGCAGTATTAGAAAGAAGTTTTAGTTTCAAAGACAAAAAGAAATAGTTACCTAGATAGCCATTCTGCCTGAAAAAGGAATCCACCCAAGTACTCTGTGTTCTGGAGTAAATGTCAGGGACAAACACTGCCTTATCCTGTCTCCCACCAACCACAGTGCCTCGTAAACGTCCACTATTAACGAGTTCCTCAAGCACAGCTTAAAACAAAACCAAACAAATACAAATAAATTAGAGCAGGTATAAACGTCAAAAAGTAAAATACTATTTCACAATTTAGTTATTCTTACCCTTTAAAAAAGCAATTTAAAGTTTAAATTGCATAAATGAAGACGTTATATTTTAGGCAAAACTTTCCTGCCATTTATGAGAATATTCAGGTCACAAATTTAGGAAATTCTGGCAACTAGCTAAAAGTGCTGAACCTGTAACTGGTTAACATTAACATTTAATAGTTTAGTTAGAGTAATTTGGGGAAAAAAAACCTTGCCATTATTTATTTTATGATATGTTTGAAAGTGGATGACTAAACACTTGGAGAATAGATAATACGCAATCAGTAAGTGTTTCCAAGTTCAAGTTTCTCATATTTAGAAAACTTAAGACACCTGGATCACATTAGAGTCAATTGTGTGAAATAAAGCCATGAAAATTTTTAAAAGTTATTATATTTCTACTGTTTTTTTATGTTATTACATTTCTACTGTTTAAATTGCAGCACATGAAAGAGAAGTATAATGCTGTGGTTAAGAGGATGGATCTGGATCTAGACACCCTTTATGTCCAAATCTCAACTCTGTCACCTACTTGCTGACAAAAATTGGGCAAGTCATTTTACTTATGCTTCCACTTTCTCAGCCATGAAATAGGGATAACAGTAAGTGTCTCCAAGAATTGTGGTATTCAAGTAAATTGCTCAGAACAGTAGCTGGCATATAATAAGCACTCAGCGAATGTTAACTAAATATCACCACCACCACCACCACCACCACCAGCATCATCATTAATCACTATCATCATCATCAAAAGACTGATGCCAGTCTGAGAACTGGATAGTACTGCCGTTAACATAAAATATATGCTTTTTATTTAAACCATAACATTTAACTAAACATTTTATTGTTTAAATATCAAAATCCCCTGAAAAAGACAAAGCAGATAGGAAGGAGTTACTTCTAAGCAAATCAGAAAGCACAGTCAAAAGATGACTGGCAAAGAAACATTTATGAAAATTAGTCTTTATCAGAAATAAAAATTAGCTTGCAAGATTTCGCTCCTGAGTAAATGAGGATACGTTAGAAAAGTCTAGATTTTTCAACAGACTGCAACACATAATTTTAAATTTTGTGGCTGTACAACATAAATCCATGCTAAATTAAGATAAAAGTTATCAAGTTATCAATTACTTGAAGAACTTTACATGAAATCCCACCAATCTCCAATTAGTAGATTCCAATATATGTTACATTTTTAATTTTAAATTTATTAAACAAAAAATCCAAATTTAACTGCATATTTTGAAAAATACAGTGAATTAAAACGAACTTTTGGTTTTATACATGAATTTCTTTTCCAGCCTTCATTTTAATTCTATTTGCACAGATATCTGAGCCAAAAGATTAAGTCATTGTTTTTATTTATTTATTTTTAAAAGATTTTATTTATTTATTTGAGAGAGAGAGAGAGAGCACAAGAGGGGGAAGGGTCAGAGGGAGAAGCAGATAACCTGCCGAGCAGGGAGCCCGATGTGCGACTCAATCCCAGGACTCGGGGATCATGACCTGAGCCGAAGGCAGTCGCTTAACCAACTGAGCCACCCAGGCACCCTAAGTCATTGTTTTTAAAAATTATTCCAGCAAGACTTTAAAAAACCCCGGGGCGCCTGGGTGGCTCAGTCGTTAAGCGTCTGCCTTCGGCTCAGGTCATGATCCCAGGGTCCTGGGATCGAGCCCCGCATCGGGCTCCCTGCTCGGCGGGAGGCCTGCTTCTCCCTCTCCCACTCCCCCTGCTTGTGTTTCCTCTCTCACTGTGTCTCTCTCTGTCAAATAAATAAATAAAATCTTAAAAAAAAAAAAAAAAGACTTTAAAAAACCCCTCAAAACGTGGTAAGAGCTTCACAAACACACACATAACATAGGTTATGAACCAAGATTATTTTGGAGATATTACAATGCTGTTTGAATGCTAAAAACATATTTTTACTAGTATTATCCTCTTTGTAAAATTTTATTTCTTAAAATATTTTATTTATTTATTTATTAAGTAAGTAAGCTCTATGCTCAATGTGGGGCTTGAACTCATGACCCTGAAATCAAGAGTCGCATGCTCCACTGACTGAGCCAGGCTGGCACCTCTAAAAATTTTTTAGACAAACACTGTTTACTTTCATGTTAGAAAATGTAGCAAGAATCTGTAAGAAACAAAGTGAAAATTATTCTTTAATCCTACAATTTTAAATCTCTCTCTATAAATATATATGCGTAGTGGTATTTTACACACACACACAGTTTTTCATTCTACTCCTTTCGGGGTAGCCAACACTAAATGTTTGGTGGATATAACAGATAGATATATACATGAAAACTGGTATAGGGAAACCTTTCAACTAGAAATATTTTAGTTATGTAAGTTTTAAGGTTAAAAGAAGTCAAAACATGAAAAATTAGTAAGTTTCACATTAATAGTCTATTCAGCAGCTAATTAAGTGACATATAATTTAAAGCAAACTCACAGTAAAGCAGCTGCTCTTGAAATCCATATTTTGAAATGAGAGAATTTACTGCTGTAGGCCTTTATGGAAAGAAATAAAAAGATCTTACTCATTCTAGAATTACACATATTTATGAATTATAAAAATAACTAGGATAACTAGTTTATGAAAAACACCATTTAAAAGAAAAAAAAAATGAAGGCAAAAATAATACCAGATTTTACATCCTTAATCAGAATTACACTACTGAAATTCCAGGGGAATTGATTTGTATCCACAATCCAGGAACAATTCACTTTCTCACCAATTTCCACCTCAGATTTAATGATACCTGATCTGCTTTTATTTTATGTTCGTTTTTCTTCATTCTATTCTTTCTCTCTGGGAGGCTCTTTCTCCACCTAAGAAGAGTCAAGTGAATGTTATCTGATTCTGTTTTTGAAGAAAAGTGAAATCACACATGTAGTGAAAGGAATCTGGAATGATATACTCCCAGATTAGGTAGATGACTGGGAGGGATCCATTTAAAATGCTCCTTTTTGTTTAGCACTATTTTCTGTAATGACTGTGTTTCTTAAAAAAAAAAAAAGCTCTAATGAGGTATAATTTACATACAATTCAAGCATCTTAATAAATTTATAAAGTTGAGGAACCATCACTATAGCTCTCAAGTCTAGAATGTTTCCATCACCTAAAAAATTCCTTCACAGATGTTTGTAGTTAATTCCTGCTTCCATCCCTTGTCCTAGAGAACCACTGATCTGCTTTCTGCCTCTATAAATTTGCCTTTCTAGAAATTTCATATAAATAGAATCAATATATGTCTCTTATGTCTGGCTTTTTTCACTTAGCATCATTTTGAGGTTCATGCATGATGAAGCATGAATCGGTATTTACTCCTTTCTATTGCTGAATAGCATTTCACTGTATGGAGATACCACATTTTTTATTCATTCATCACTTGATGAACATTTGGACTGTTTCCAGTTTGGGGCTATTATAAATAATGCTGCATGAACCTTTGTGTACATGTCTTTGTGTGGACATAACTCTTTATCTCTTTTGGGTAGATCCCTCTGAATGCTTTTCTTTTATAATTATCTTTTTTTTTTTTAAGGGAAATTATAAAGAAAACACAGACTTTCTTTTTATGACTATATATTTTTTCCCTATTCATTTTAAGCCAATTATGCCTGTTTTCTGGTTTGGGTTTAGTCTATGTTTCTATTTTTATGCATATACCTAAGAGACTTTTAAGTTATTCCAAATACTCAATTCTCTGTTGATTATTTAAGATGTTATGAATTTTCTCTATGACAAACTTGGGAGAGCAGAAACATTTGTCTGAATATGAATTGATATTTAAAACACCTGTGTTTGGGAATTTTGGCTAAATTATTATTTTCAATTAGCAATAATTGCGCCTCGGACAAACCTCATTGGCTACGATACTGCCATTGCGCAAATTATTATTTTTATCAAACTCTAATGTAGATTTTTTTTTATTAAATTAATTTATCCTAGTGTTTCAGCTAAATTATCTAGAGCCCCCAAACCAATAAGGTCCATTTAAGTGCTTGGTGAAGTTTGCTCTCTGTTTATCTTATAATTATTACAATCTTCTCAAGTTCTATTTTTTGTTTTCTGTTCCCTTCTACCTGAACACATTTTTGAAGGACTTTATCTTAAAATTTCTGCATGCATAACTTAATTTGGGTTTTCAGTAAATATTTAATTGAACTGCACAAAATTTCTAGCTTTTTTTTGTGTAATAAAACTTAGCTGTTGAATTTTTATTTCAATTTGGAATACAATGTAGTTTAGTATACCTATACATCTCACTGTTCTATTTCCTGATCTTCTTTTTGGCTACCTATAACAGCAATATAAACCCTTTTAAAATCAGAGATGCAGGTGTTTTCTCTGAAGTTAGACCAGAAAAGTGGGGGCCGGGGGGTTCCTTATATTTAAGAGACAAATATGATGATATGGTACATTAAATGAAACTATCTGGGAGTCACACAGCCTAGCAACATCTTTTGAGGCTCAGAATTTGTTTTGCCCTCATGCTTTTTTTTTTTTTTTTTACAGTATTGCTATTTTATGCTAAATTAGGTTCTGAGCATATGCATAATACCTCTACACAGAGAAACTGAGGGCTACTGTGAGTCAGAAAAAATATTTGCCGAACCTGATGATAACTACACTCACCGCAATAGTCAAAGAAAAAAAACTGTCAATAGAAAAACATATTTTGTTTTTATTTTTTGACCAATAAAAATACAAAATATAGTACAAAAAGTACAAAAAAAATACAAATAAAAATACAAAAAAGGTACAAAACTGAATCCCCCTTCATTCTTATCTCTCAGTTACCCAGTTCTCCCAGAAACAACAACTGCTAACCAGTTTCTTGTGTTAGGAGGGCGCAGGCTGTCAGAGCCGATGTGGAGAAAGGAGGACATCCACATGGGAAAGAGAGCTGCAGCAGCAACGGGAAACCAGTTACATAAAGGGGAATCATTCAAATAAGTAAATTTAACTGACCCTTGAACAACGTGGATTTGAATTGCACAGGTCCACTTTACATGAGTTTTTTTTAATGATTTATTTATTCGTTTGAGAGAAAGAGTGAGAGAGCACATGAGCACAGGCTAGAGGGGCAGAGGGAGAGGGAGAGAAAGTCCAAGCTGACTCGTGCCAAACGTGGAGCCTGACACGGGGCTCAGTCTCAGGACCCTGAGATCACGACCTGAGCTGAAACCAAGAGTAGGATGCTTAACCAACTGTGCCACTTAGGCCCCCCATACGTAGATATTTAAAAAATATATATAGTACAGCACTGTAAATGTATTTTCTCTTTCTTATGATAATCTTGGTTTTTTTTTTAAAGATTTATTTATTTGAGAGACAGAGAGAGAGCACAAGTGGGGAGGATGAGCAGAGGGAGAGGGAGAAGCAGACTCCCTGCTGAGAGGGAGCCCAGCACGGGGCTGGATCCCAGGACCCCAGGATCATGACCTGAACAGACGCTTAACTGACTGAGCCACCCAGGCACCCCATCTTTCTTATGATATTCTTAATATTTTCTTTTCTCTAGCTTACTTCATTTTAAGGAAATGGTATAGAATTCATATAACATGCAAAAGATGCATGTTACTCGATTATTTGTCACTGGTAAGGCTTCTGGTAAACAGTAGGCTGTTAGTAGTTAAGTTTTGCGGGAGTCAAAAGTTATTTTCAGATTTTCAACTGCGGTGTGGGGGTTGGTGCCCCAACCTCTGTGTTGTTCAAGGGTCAATAGTATATTAAGGGTAATGGGAACTAGGTTTCTCCGGGTCAGAGAAGGGAGCTGCAAATATGGAAAAGGAGAAAACTAGGACAAAACTAACTGGGCGCTTGGATGGGAACTGGAAGTATCAAGTGTGAACTCATGGTTTTTGATAAACATAAAAATACAAAAATATAGATAAAAAGAGGGGTGGATACACATGTGTCTGTGTATCCTAACTTGTCTGCTGAGAGGCTTGGGAGCAGTGATGACCAAACAGCCATAAGCAATTTAGTGTCCAGATCTTGGTTTCTAAATAGTATACTCGACTAAAAAGAACCAGGCAGGGTTCCTTGGGGAAATGGCTGATTCCAGGTTTGGGAGAAGAAAAGTATGAACTGAGCTTACAACTTCTTGTACCAGAAAGAAGAGAAGTGCTCCAAGAACGATGGGGTCATATTGAAAGGACACAGAAACCAGCCTGAAGGGTGGGCCAATAGCTAAATCAGAGCCAATTTAAAAATATCTAAACAATGATAATAATAGATTTTAATCCAATGGATAAAATAGAGAGCCATGAGTCCATACTGATTTAAATAAATGAATAAACTGAAAGTTTGATAAAAAACAGGTAACTTATAAGATCTCAAATTGCCCTCCCCACAAATACTTAATTATAAAGGAAAAACAAGTAGCTTTATGACAAGCCTAACAGATACCTCCTTATTAAGAAGTTATAATGCACACCATCAGTAACTAGAAAATCTAAACTGTATACCCCTGCTAGGATTCAATGACAAGAACACAGAATCACTTTGGTTACATTCCTGTCAAAGATGCATAACCTGAACATCAGCATGAAAAAATAGCAGACAAGCAAAATTGAACATTTTACAAAATAACTGGCCTGTGGTATTCAAAAGTGTCAAGGTCATGAAAGTAAAAAAAGACCAAGTAAGTGTTCCAGATTGAAGGTGACTGAGGAGACATGACAATTAAATGCAATATGTGATTCTGAACTGGGCCCTTTTACAGTAAAGGACATTACTGGAAAACTGGTAAAACATGAATGAGATCTGAGGACTAGATGGCAGGAATACATCAATGTCAATATTTTGACGTTTGTATTATAGTTATGTGATTATATAGGACAATGCCCTTGTTTGTAGGACACAGACTAATGTATCTGTGGTGATGGGATACTATGTTAGGAACTTTCTCTCAAATGGACAGAAAAAAAAAGGTTCTCTTGCAATTTTTCTGTAATTGTGAGATCACTTAAAAAAAAAAAAAAGAAAAAAAATGGTTGCACTAACTAGCAAGCTTTCTCCTCTAACCTAGACTTTTGTACCAGTGCCTTGCATGTATTAGGTGATCAATAAATGCTTCTGATTTGCTGAATGACAAAAAGAAACTGCTGTGGCTACCATGTAAAACAATGTTCCAGAAGGTAGTAAGAGTAAAAGAAGGGAGACTGGTTAGAAAGCTACTGAAATAGTCTAGTTAAAAAACGGACTGAAGTGGGGTGAATGGTCATGTCACACAAAGATTACATAAATATTTAGAATACAGAATTCAAAAGCCTTTGTGTTCTGAAAAAGGGGGTAGTGAAAGAAAGGATGGTGTAAAGGATGACTCCCAGGACTCTGGCAAAACCAACTGGATTAATAACATTTACTAGTAAAATGGAAACACAAGTGGAAGAATAAATTCAGGTGGGGTAGGGTGGGGTAGCTCAGGGACAGTGAGTTATTTTAAATATGTTGAATTAGAGGGACTTGTAAAACATTTCAGTAGGGATGCTGTGTGGGCAATAGGATTCTGAAATTTAAAAGAAAGGTAAAGTCACCTAGGAAGACAGTGCCAGACTAAGAAGAAAAGATGGCCTGAAAGAAAACTGTAAAGGCTAGGGAAAGGAGGAAAAGCCGGAAAAGGTGACTTATAAGGTACAGCCAAAGGAGGTAAAAAGAAAGCAGTAAAATGTGATGTTTAAAAAAAGGAACGAGAACATTTCAAGAAGGAAGATGTAACTGGAGTTAAATGCTGCTGCTGCCAAGTTAAGTAAAACAAAGTCAGAAAGTATCCATTAGAGTTCATGATACTGACATCATTACCTTGTAAGCTGGTAGAAGCCAGATGGGTGAGTTGAGAAGTGACAGAAGGTAGGAAAACTAAGACAGTAAATGCAGACATCAACTCTTGAGATGGTTTACTTTAAGGAAAGGGACGAACAAGGTGGCAGATAGAGTGGAATATGGGGTTGAGAGAGGTTTGATTGTTTTAAAATGGGAGAAATCTGGACCCAAAAACCACTGAGATAAAGTTAATGACACAGGAGAGAGGAGATAATTAAGAATGCAGGTTTTCTTAATTCCATATTGGAGTGTCACTCAGGCTCCAAACACTTCAGAAATTCTTACTTTAGAAACAGTTCAAGTGATTTTGAAATGAATATTGTTATTCATTAGAATTGTAGAATGTCATTTGGTAAAAAGGGTTCTAAAATCATCTAGTCCCATCTGAGGCTCAAAGGAGTTAGGTGACTGGCTTATTTGCTGCAGCTCACATGGTTATTGTGTGATAGAGCTAGGGCCTGAGGACTTCTGACTTTAAATTGCATGCTCCTTCCATGATCCCAGGATGACTTTCTAAACTGATTTGAGTGTTCTGTAGACCCGCATCTGGAGTCATGAGGGTGATTAACATGGGGAGTGGAAGGAGATGTGGGTTGGAGAGAGTCTGGCTACATTCTAGGGCTCTGGAATCCCCATTCCCGTTTCATAGAAGCTACCAACCCTTCTATATGTCTAAAAAATTAGGGTCCTGCATGAGATTTTAATTAAAAAAAAAGAAAGAAAGAAAAGAAAAAAAGCTGATAGAAAAATAAAAAGCAAACCATGATCAAAGATATGTAAAAATATACATATTTTAAAACAGGCTTTAAAAAAAATGAAACAGGCTTACCGGGTAATAGCACTGAACAGTCCACGGATGCGTGCTTTATGTCGAGCTACAAAAGCTTTAGTAAATATGACTCCTCTGTTATCAAGATCAATCTGTCCATTAATAATTCTACCTAGTCGCTGAGTTAGTGCCTGGGGTAAAGATGCAAACTTTTATTAATTTGAAAGAATAAAATTATATGTATATAATTGTATAGTCTTAATATTAAGTCATGCTGCTCGCTGATGTATTATCCATATGATTGAGAAATTTCAACAAGCACAAATTCATAGGATATATAAGCTAAAATGAAGATTTAGGGTCTAGGAAACTTCATAATCTCAGAGCAGAATCAAGAATTGAGTGAGTATATAGCTGATATGCTAAAAGGCTTTGCTACTTGCTAAGAAGGGCTACTTCTAATGTAAAATAAAAGTGACTGATTAACCAATTTTCTAGATAGAGGCAGCCTGAAACATACAGGCAGCCAAGACATATACATGTCTTGAAGAAGACCCTATCTGGAGCTTCGAGCACTGAGTAAAATAAATGTTATTCCAAGATTCTGAAACCTAGGGAAACATAAGACCTAAAAAGTTCTCTTCTCTGATGCAAATATTAACAAGTTTATTGGTGCCCAGAGATCTCTACTGGCAGACAGCATGATTTCCTGGAAATCCCAAGAGAGTATTTCCCCACAGCTATATTATGACTGGGTTAGGTACATCTGAAATGAGTCTGGACATATTTCACATCCTAAGATGAGTTAAAACTACTCAAGGCAGCCTAGCTGATACCTTTCTGATATAGAAAAACGTATTTCAAAAAACTTCTTAATGAGCTTTTAGAATACTGCCTGTGATATTCAGAAAAACTAGAACTGAAAAATGTTAAGAAAACATACATATTTACAAAATGTATCAATGGCACAGTTTTATAAGAAATCATTTGGGTCTGTTTTGATACTTTTAAAAAATGTTTTAAAAGTACGTTTTTTGACCTTCTGTGATTAAAATACATTTGCTCACTTAAAATAGAACTAAGGCTCCTGAAATGCTACATAAAATGGGTCTATATTCAAATGGTATTTTAGATGTAATAATAGGAAATCACTCTCAAAATGGGTGAGCAAATCTGTTTGTATTATAAATTAATCTCATGCAATTATGGTTCGGTAAATTTTTGTAAGCTGAATTTTCTTAAGGTGATATACATCTAAAAAGAGATTTGGCTTTTCTCTTATTTATTCCAATAAATACAAAACAAAACCATCATTTACTGAGTACCTCCGTTGTGCCAGACATCTCACTAGCTACACCATATATATAACCTTATTAAAGTCTATGAAAAAGATAATTATTCCCATTTCAAAGATACGTAAATTGAAGCACAAGAGTTGAAATAATTTTCCTAACACTGAATAACTAAACAGTGGCATAAATGAATTCAAATCAAAGTCTGTTTAACTCCAAAGCCTGTGCATTTCCCACTGCACAAAAGAAATGTCTATAATTCTAAAATGTCAAACTATTTTAAGAAAAAAGAAATAATCATTTCTAAATGATCTAATCAGAGACATCAATGTACAGGAAGTATCCCCAAAATATACTGCTACAACATCAATAGTCAAATACTTGCAAAAAAATTAATGGTAAGAAAATCTAGTTTTTTTCTTCCAATTAAAATTATTCATCTGAAAAGACGTTATACTATTAAGAGAAAATACCTGTGTCAGAAAGTTTCCAGGAAGATCATAGGTTTTACACAGCTCTGATATGGTGACCTGACCACTTTCTTGCAATTTATCATTTACCTCTTCTGCTAACCGATCCAAATAGTTCCTAAGAGTTTAAAAAAAAAAAAAAAATTAGGAGTAATGATTTTCCTCTTTTATGTTTAATTTCTGTGCAATAATATATGCCAACAAAATAATGAATAGGGTATGTTTAGGTAAACACGATTCATGACTCATATTCTGAAAAGTATTTTTTTTCTTACCAATGCAACTAAATATAAGGTCAACCAAATGATAAATGCTCAGATTTTTTTTTAACAATGTAAATTCCTGCAGTCGTTTTTCATTAACAGTTTTGGAAGCAATTTGCTTTCAGAGTTAAGATCATACAGGAAAGACTGTAAAAATTATGTTTTGTGCTGCTTTAAAATAATAGGCAAAAAAATTTAAAGTTTTTATTATTTCCAAGTACTCCATCCAATTAAGCACTTACTTTTTAAGTACAATGATCTCAACGATGAAAATCAGCATATGAGAGTTCTAAACAAAATGCCAAACTGGTCACAATTGTTCTAAATTTAAACATTAAAAAAAAAAAAAGTGTTCTTAAATACTGTACTTACTCATCTATCAGTTGTCCCAACACTAGCTGCACATGTTTTTCTGATTTTACAATGTCACCAATTCTACTTTCAATATGAGTCAGATCCACATTAATTACCTGGAAAATAAATAAAATTCTATTAGTGATAAGTTCATATTGTTTCTTGAGTTTGAAGTTACAGATTAGAACTACCTTTTTAAAAACTTACTTTCTCTTAGATGAATTTCAAATTAATTTGAAATATTGTGAAAAGTCTCAAATAAAAAATTAGAAGCTTATTGCTTATTAACTTTCATTTCTGAACAACTACATTTTCACTTGCTAAGAAAGTTTGCATTAAGAAGCTACATTTTCATACAACAGGCACAATTTACACAAGATTTTCCAACTTCTTGTAATATAGTGTACCTTGCTAATGACATGCACACTTATATGTTCTAAAAATATCTTCTACTTTAAAAAATTCCCCTATTCCTTCCATATACTAAAAGCATACACAGTTATTTTTCTCTCCAAATTACATAAACCCTGTAATTACATAAAATGACAACTATGAGTTTATTTGGTAAAGAATAAGTAAATAACTGAGAAAGAAGAACTTATTAAATCAAGTCAATATATCAGAACTTATTAAATTGATTAAATGTATTAGTGAGGACTATAAAACTATTTCTTCACAAACATTATACAAAATAAGATACCACTATTAGTGAATACTTAAGTCATAGTACCAAAAAATTGAGAAAGGAAAAAATTTTATAAATTTAAAATTTACCTGTTGCAGATCAACAATGTTTACTCGACCTTTAAAGAAAAGACATTTATTGATTTCATATTTACATGTAAGTACACACAAGCCAAAAACTGTAAATATCGACAGATTTACATTTTGGGCAATCGAAGTCCTCCTTCTACAAAGGACATAAAGCCACAATAATTAATGTTTTCAAATACAAACCATTAGCAGAATAATTTTTTATACTGAAGGCACAGGCAATAATATACTTTTGAAGTTTCATTAGGTCACATCAGGCCAATAATGAACATCAACTGATTCACAAGTTGGCCAGACCTATTGATTTAAGATTTACCTCCCTTCACAATTTACCTGCTGTGACCAAAGAGATACAACTAAATTCAGATGAACTTTTTAAATTTTTGAAATGAGAAGATTTCCACCTATTGGCAAAAGAAAATCTGTCAAGTATTCCAAATTGTACCTAATATTTTCTTAGCATTATGCAGGAAGATGAACCAACACCAAGGGTGTATCTGATAACATCTAATGAAGAGGTATTTTCATAGTTGCTTCTATGTTAATCAAATAGTGTTCAAATTTGCTCAGTAGTTTGTTCACATTTTAAAAAAACAAAAACTTCATGTACCTGTAATAGCATTTCCTACATTATAATAGGTATAGCACCATACTGTTTCCTAATTTGCAAATACTTAAAGGTAAGTTTTTAAAGAGTGTGGTAGTATAGCCCTATCAACAATATATAATCCTTTAAAATCTCTGTTCTCCTTTCATAATTACCCCCTGATGATAGATAGCTAAGTACCCTCCCGAGTCATGCACTAAATTCATGGCCTGTGAACAGAAAGAGTTGATTACATTGCAGCCATCAAAAGGAATGAAATCTCGCCATTTGCAACGACATGGATGGAACTGGAGGGTATTATGCTGAGCGAAATAAGTCAATCAGAGAAAGACATGTATCATATGATCTCATTGATATGAGGAATTATTAATCTCAGGAAACAAACTGAGGGTTGTTGGAGTGGTGGGGGGATGGGAGGGATGGGGTGGCTGGGTGATAGACATTGGGGAGGGTATGTGTTATGGTGAGCACTTTGAATTGTGTAAGACTGTTGAATCACAGACCTGTACCTCTGAAACAAATAATACATTACATGTTAAAAAAAAGAAGATAGTAGGAAGGGAAAAATGAAGGGGGGGGAATCAGAGGGGAAGACGAACCACGAGAGACTATGAACTCTGAGAAACAAACTGAGGGTTCTAGAGGGGAGGGGGTGGGGGGATGGGTTAGCCTGGTGATGGGTATTAAAGAGGGCATGTTCTGCATGGAGCACTGGGTGTTATACGCAAACAATGACTCAGGGAACACTATATCAAGAACTAACGATGTAATGTATGGTGATTAACATAATAAAATAAAAAATAAAGAGAGTTCTGTACATTTAATTCTGCTTATGAATTAAATCTTTTGAATTTAAAAAAAAGAAACAGTTGATTAATTCACATATAGAACCCATAACTCATAATAATAAAAGATGCTATTTTGTAAGGTGACAATATTCGACTTCTTTTAAATTATATGACCACCTTTACCCGAAGCTATTAAAAATATTAAGGCTGATTTTTATATTAACAGTTGAGAAGGGTGTCCTATACCCTCCAAATAATTTACTATTTATGTTTTAAGTTTTTTTTTCCCTTCCAAATAACCAGAGGAAAAAAATAAGGAATACTTACCACCTCGGACATGTAGCTCATCTCTCATTTCTTTACTAATTTGAGCTGGTGTAATATATTCCTTCCCATCAAGTGTGTGAACTACTTCTAGCTGTTTTTGAGCAATCAACTTATTCACAATCTCAATGCAGTTCCGCTCTGACAACCTGAGAGACACAAGAAGTTTTAAAAATGAACTTGGTACATTTGTGCTTAACAAAATTAACAACGTATGAAAATGGGCTTTTTTAAAAAAGTTTGGGTGAAGAGTCCCTAGGTTCTATATTACAAAATCTGTATCTCTTATTAGTGTAACCATACTGATTCAATAAGTTAAAAAAAAAAAAAAACCTCTTGGGAGCAAGCAGGTTTACGTAAGCTTAAATCATGTACCTAATTGGTACAAATCATTCTATTACAGAATTTCAAGTCTGCTCTCTCCTCTGGGCCTGCTTCTACTCTTCAAATCTGAATAGAAAAGTGAGGACATGTAATTTAGGTAGGAAAAAACCCTGCCCTTTTACTTCAATTTCTAGTTTAAGTTCAATAAAAAACCAAACAAACCAGAATTTTCTTTTAAATTAAGTGTGTGATTGCTTCACTACTACTATTGGTCGGTAGGCAGGAGATACGGCCTAGGAAAACCATGACTGCAACTGTTATCCAAGCACTTAAGCATTTGCCCTCGTTTGCTCTCAGTGCTACAAAATACAGTATTAAGGAATAAAGGTCTTCAAGCCCCAGAAGGCACAAAAACATCAAAGGTAATAGATAGTCAACGAATAGAAAAGGATTCTATTAACATTGTATATGCGTTCTGTAACATTAAAAAGCAGAGCTAGGATGCCCAGGACACATCCCCCCAAGGTTTCTGGGTTTGCAAGAAATGCCAGTGTCCAGGAGTCCTTAAAAATGACAGATGGGACCATGGGTCTGGCCTAGCACAACTCTTCCGGTGCACACAAAGGCAAAATGTTTAGAGTCAACATAGCATTTTCTAAGTACTGTATTTTGGCGTTAGCCTCTCCTTTCCAGCTTATTCTAGGTCAGGAAATGTATAATAGTTAATGATGCCACAGGGACTTGACGGGTAAATAAGGATCAGAGGGACCCTCTCGTGACAGCTAGAAGTCACCAGTCTCGGCCATCAAGAAGGCGGGGCGCGCCAGCTCTTGGCTGGGGCATGGCTCGGGGGGTTCCGGGCCGTAGTAGCTTTCGGGCTTCACCGCCGAGAACTGTACTTGGAACTGCAATCCAGGTTATGGGAGGAAGGAGAAGGCAGAAACGGTGACACAGAAGGGGAAGAGCGGAGTCCAGAGCCAGGAATCCCCGGCCTCAGATCACGGCGTGGTGCCCTGGGGCTATTTTGGACTCCGCAACGGAGAGGGAGGGTCGGCACCTCTGTGTGGCCTCGGCGAACTGCGCCCGCTGGAAGTCAGCCGCCAACCGCCTGATCTCCTCCCAGGCATCCGCCATCACGGCCCTACTCGCCGAGCCACCGAAGAACCGCAGACACGTCAGCCTAAATGCAGCGGGAGCCGAGGCGGAACGGGCCGCGCGGAGGGACAAGAGACTCCTTCCCCGATGCAGATACCGAACGCGTGCGCCCCGCTCCGGCAGGGGCGTGCCGGAAGAGCCGTAGCCCCGCCCACTTCGCGTGGGCGGGGCGTCCTCCCTGTTATGAAGCCACAGGGTTTTGCTGGAAGCCAGGTGGCGAGGTTCTCGCAAAAGGGTGGGATGCAGGAGGGGTCAAGTTAGAAAAGTGCTACTTTCGGTCTTTGTTTGTACTGTAACTAATGTTTCAGGGCACTGATAATCAGATTAACGAATTTTCTTTTTCTTCTGCCCTTCATTTGTTTTTTGGGGAGAGAGCGGGGAGGAGATGTGCCTGTGCCTGCAATTAGTAATATCTCTTCTTCCCTAGTTATTAACAAGGAGCAGTCCATTGGGTATCATGCTAATTTTTACGTGGGCACAGGGCACAGAGTACCTTTTGGGAGACAAGTGGGACACAGTACTGAAGGTAGGTACTCTATTTTTTTGCACAAAGATGACTAATTCGGGTACCAAAAAGGCTGGGCATTGCTTTCATGGTGTTCTAGATTTAGACTGTTATTCTTTCCTATTTCTCCTCTGGGGAAGATTGGCTCCATCAAGCAATGAAGAAATAGAAACATACGATAATGCGTATATATGGCTACGGATGAAATGGAGGAGGCAAAAGACACGTTTATTTTGCTTTACCCTGCATTGATATCAGTAAAAGGTAGGTATTTACTCTGGAGTAAATTTCTTGTCCTCTTTTATTTTTATACCTAACTTTTCACTTTAAAAGAAAAATTTTCATTCCTTTTAACTGCATGCGCTATGGAGTTGATGAAGGGGAATTGTTCCAGTTCTTTTCCAATCTCAGTCTCTTATTCGGGGTGACTCAAATCCAATGCCACAAAGATACTTGTCCAGTAAAGTTCCCAACTTTATTTAAAATGCAGAGAACACAGTCACAAAACCTGTTACTAAGTACTGCCACCAAACAGCCACACTGTTTGGCAAAGTGATTGCCAGCCAAGAGGTAGAAGAGCAGAAGTCAAGAAGGTAGCTTGGAAGAGGGTAGGTGGTGTGGTTCCAAAGGGTATCAAGCTTCAGAACAACCAGAAACATTCATTCATATAACAAAGACTTATTGATTCTCTACCCGATACCATGGAGTACATTGGTTGGTAAGGCAGGCATGATCTTGCCATAAACAACTTATAAATCTAATAAAGCAGATTTTTTTTTAAAGATTTTATTTATTTATTTGAGAGAGAGAATGAGAGAGAGAGAGAGAGAGAGAGAGAGAGAGCACATTGGGGGGGAGGGTCAGAGGGAGAAGCAGACTCCCTGCTGAGCAGGGAGCCCGATGTGGGACTCCATCCTGGGACTCCAGGATCATGACCTGAGCCGAAGGCAGTCAATAAAGCAGATTTTTTTAAAAAGTACTTAGTATAAAGTATAAATGCAGTAGGAAAAGTATAGTGTACCATGTGACCACTTGGCATTCAAACTTCTTCCTTACAAATAAGCCTCCATGAGCCCGGATTCTACTTTTTGGCAGCATCAACTACTGCACACCACATGTGAAGTAGTGGCCTAGATACACCAAGCCTTTTCAGGACTCCATATCTTTCTGGAATGCCTGTCTTATTCCTCACAGCACCACGCTCTTATTTATTTTGTAACTTATTCTTCTGTGACGTCCCAGATTAAATAAAACTCTTCAACAAAACCTTTTTAAATTCCTACGATTAGGGGCACCTGGGTGGATCAGTCGTTAAGCGGCTGCCTTCGGCTCAGGTCATGATCCCAGGGTCCTGGGATCAAGCCCCGCATCGGGCTCCCTGCTCAGTGAGAAGCCTGCTTTTCCCTCTCCCCCTCCCCCTGCTTGTGATCCCTCTCTCACTATGTCTCCCTCTGTCAATAAATAAATAAA
Source organism: Mirounga leonina (assembly GCF_011800145.1). Taxonomy (NCBI): domain Eukaryota; kingdom Metazoa; phylum Chordata; class Mammalia; order Carnivora; family Phocidae; genus Mirounga; species Mirounga leonina. The sequence continues at coordinate 53,520,596 of NW_023270807.1, read as the reverse complement.
ATCTTTAAAAAAAATAAATTCCTACCATTATTCTGTATGCAGTGTCCCCACAATTCTTTATTCAGTTGTCTATAATAGCAAGCAAAACTGTATTGCAGTTTTTATTTACTACATCTCTAAATAGTCTGAGCTCCTCAATGCTCCATAGCATGAGTATGACAACTGGTACATAGTGCCTGATATATTTCATATATATTAAATAAATAAGTCAGTGTAAATGTTTTGGTGCAGCATTTTACTTTGGTATAATAATAACATTTACATTTATTCTTTTTTTTTTTTTTTAAGATTTTATTTATCTGAGAGAGAGAGAGTGGGCAAGAGAGAGCAGGAGCAAGGGGAGGGGCAGAGGAAGAGGGAGAAGCAGACTCTCTGCTGAGCAGGGAGCTTGATGTGGGGCTCAATCCCAGGACTCCAGGATCATGATCTAAGCTGAAAGCAGACACTTAACTGAGTCACCTAGGTGTCCCCATTTACATTTATTCTTAAAAGGCAATAATTCCTAAAAAAGGAATAATTCATGACTGTATTTTCTAGAGACTAGACTAAAATGGTAGCCACAAGCAAGATGAAGCTATTTAAATTTTAATTAAAATTAAATAAAATGATACCAACAGTGAACAAGTGGAATTTGAAATTGAAAACACAATGTAGTTTACATTAGCACCCCCCAAAATGAAATACTTAGGCATAAATTTAGCAAAATATCTACAAGATCTATATGAGGAAAACTACAAACTTAGATGAATGAAATCAAAGAAGAACTAAATAAATGGGAAGGTATTCCATGTTCATGGATAGGAAAACCAAGGGGAAAAAATCTCATATTGTCAAGATGTGAGTGCTGAACTTGATCTATGATTCAATGCAATCCCAATCAAAATCCTAAAAAATTATTTGGTGGATATCAACAGACTTATTGTAAAGTTTATATAAAGAGGCAAAATATCCAGAATAGCCAACACAGTATTGAAGGAGAGCAAAGTTGGAGGACTGACACGACCTGACTTTTAGACTTACTATGAAGCTACCCTAATCAAGACAATGTGGTATTGATGAGAGAATAGACAAATATGTCAATGGAACAGAATAGAGGGACCAGAAATAGACCCACATAAATATAGTTGACTAATACTTGACAAAGGAACAAAGGCGATGCAATGGAGAAAAGATAATTTTTCAACCAATAATGCTAGAATAATTGGACATTCACACACACACAGATGAATCTAGATGCACAACTTACAGCTTTTATAAAAATTACATTTGGATTGGGTGCCTGGGTGGCTCAGTTGGTTAAGCGACTGCTTTCGGCTTAGGTCATGACCCTGGAGTCCCTGGATCGAGTCCCGCATCGGGCTCCCTGCTCTGCAGGGAGTCTGCTTCTCCCTCTGACCGTAACCCCTCTTATGTGCTCTCTCTCATTCTCTCTCTCTCAAATAAATAAATAAAATATTTTTAAAAATATTACATTTGGATCACAGATCTAAATGTAAAATGCAACTATAAAGCCCCTGGAAGGTAACTAGAGAAAATTTAGAGGACTTTGGGTATATGAATGACTTTTTAGATACAATACCAAAGATATAGCACATGAAAGCAAGAATTGATAAGCTGTACTTGATTAAAATTAAAAACTCTTCAAAAGTCAAAGTCAAGAGAACAGAAGACAAGACACAAACTGGGAGAAAATATTTGCAAAAGATATATCTGATAAAGGACTGTTATCGAAATATATGAAGTCTTAAAACTCAACAGTAAGCAAGCAAGGAACCAATTAAAAAATGGCCCAAAGACCTTAACAGACACCTCACCAAAAAAGGTATACAGGCAGTAAAACAACATATAAAAAGATGCTCTGCATCATGTCATTAAAGAAATGCAAACTGAAATGAGATACCATTACACAACTACCAGAATGACCAAAATCCAGAATACTGGCAATGCCAAATGCTGATGAGGACGTGAAGCAACAGGAACTCTCATTTGTTGCTGGTGGGAATGCAAAAAGTTATAGCCACTTTGAAAGGCAGTTTGGTGCTTCCTTACAAAACTAAAAATACTCTTACTCTATAATCTAGCAATTGTACTCTTTACTATTTACCCAAAGGAGTTGAAAACTTATATCCACACCAAAACCTACGCACAGATATTTAAGGCATTTTGATTCCTAATTGCCAAAACTTGGAAGCAGCTAAGATTTCCTTCAGTAGGTGAATGGATAAATGAACTGTGATACAGCCAGACAACGGAATATTATTTGGCACTAAAATGAAATGAACTATCAAGTCCTGAAAAGACATAGAGAAACCTTAAATGCACACTACTAAGTGAAAGAAGCCAATCTGAAAAGGCTACATACTGTATGATTCCAACTCTATGACATTATGGCAAAGGTAAAATTTTGGAGACAGTAAAAAGACCAGTGTTTGCCAGGGGTTAGGGAAGGTGGAGGGATGAACAGGCAGAGCCCTGAGGATTTTTAGGGCAGGGAAAATACTCTGTATGATATTATAATGATGGACCTGTCTTATTATGCGCATGTCCCCACCAATAGGATGTAGGACACCAAGAGTGAGCCAATGTAAACAATGAATTTTGAGTGATTGTGATGTGTTAATATAAGTTCATAAATTGTAAGAAATGTACAGTCCCTCTCTGGTGCGGGACTTTGATAACGGAGAGGCTATGTGTGGGTGCAGAGATTATATGGGAAATCTCTATACCGTCCTTTCAATTTTTCTATGAACCTAAAACTGGCCTTAAAAAATAGTGTTTAAAATATTAAATAAAATTTAAAAGTTAGTCATTCAGTCACAATAGCCACCTTTCAAAGGTGCAATAGCCATATGTGGCTCATAGCTATCTTATGGGAAAGTATAGAAAACCATTCTCACCTTCACCAGAAGTTCTATGGGACAACTTTGATTTAGACCTTTGATAAAGGCACACGTTTGTTCATTCTGAGATCCTAAGACTCAGAACAACTATCTACACCAAGCAACCATATATCTTAACTGCAGTATCGGTTATTTTGAAGGGGGAATAAGAATTTGAATGGGGACCGTTTCAAAGTTGGCTAACATTGTGATACAGAGTAGGGGAGCTTTAATTAATCTAATGTATGAATAGGATAATGGTAAACAGTACAAGTGACCACTGAATAAGAGATGAGAGATTCCTTTTAAGAACAAGCTTTATGTAGACTTGGAAAACAGAGCTTCAGTTCTCTAAAAAAAACCTTTCTAACAGCTTGTGTCTACAAATGTAAGTCAAATTTTGACATGTGGGAAGGATTTATGGTCTTTTCAACTATGCTAGGTACATGATTGTGACACCATCCTCAGATTAATTTTAAATCCAAAGGCTAAAAAAATATTCTAACATTTGTAATGTGGATTGACAGTTTCTTTGATGATATAAGATGTGATACTGTAAAGTCCTTCCAAGATAAGCTTTTCTTTTAATAAAATTTGAAGCATTTCCACCTGTTTACTAAAAAATAAGAAAATTTGAAGTAATTTCTCCAACTCACCTAGGAAAATAAACCTAAACAACTGCAAAATGTGTATTGTCAAACAAGTCATTGCAGAGAAATTACAAAGACCTTGTGTTAATTACATCACTGATATTATCTTATTGTAGTTAGGGACTTAACAATTACCTTAATACCACCACCAAAAATGGCAGTAAAATCTTATACATAAAAAGCATCAATGCCTTAGGAAACCACTTAGGTGGAAGAAAAGCAAAATGGTTGGAAAAAAGATGAAATTGAAGAACTAGGAATAAAGGAAGCAAGAAGGTATAGGGGATGGAATAGTTAATACCTCTACAGAGTCAAAAATAATGAAAATAAATGCAAGCCCATTAGCTAGTAGAGCAAAGAGGTTATAACTTTTAAGAGAAGAATTTTTTTTCTGCTATGATAGCAATGGAAGTCAGATTGCAGGATACCTCATGAGCAAATGTGAATAATTGGAGCAAGAACAAAGAGAGAGCTGATCAGATGTTGAATGAATAGAAGATAAGTCAGTGAAAAGAGAGATTATGATGATGTTGAAGAGGTAGGCAGCAATCACTCAAGAATCACAGAATCACAGCATTTTAGGGCAGGAAAGACTCTTCAGATCATTCGTGCTAATATCCACCCACAGTAATAATTTCTCTGCAAGGCCCTGGCAGATTATGTACTTTTTGCTTGACCACTTAAAGTGATGAAGTATTCCCTTTTTTGCAAAGTACGTTAATCCATTTTGGGACAGATCTAACAGTTAGAAATTCCTTCCTTATGCTAAAGCAAGATCTGTTTCTTTGTAGCTTCCATATTCTTCCCTTGGGTCCACAGAATGACTCTAATGTATCTTTCCCATGACAACCCTCCAGATATTCAACATGTCCCTCCTGTTTTCATTCTCCAAGTTAAGCATCTCAGATCCTTCGATTATATCTCCTGACAGAATTTCCAGACCTCTAGATATCCTGGCCCCCCTCTCTTATTGAACTCTAGTTTGCCAATATCCACTTTAGAAAGTGATGCCCAGAGGAATTTAGTATTTTGCACATAGTCTGACTAGAGCAGATAAGAGTGAGATTAATTTCCCTAGATGTTAGAATTCTGTTAATTGGACTCTTGGCTTAAATAGAGCTGGTAAGGCACTGTATCTGACTAAATTGCTATCAAACTAGGTTTAGTCAACTCTGTACCTGAAAAAATTAATTTCACCTTGTTAGCATTGATTCATTGATTCATTCATTATTTCAACAAATAGTATTTGAGGTGCCTTGAGGATGCCAAGAAGAATAAACTGTTCTAACCAATCGAGATTATTTCAGAAATTAAGTATCATTCAACATTGTTCTTTCTGCCATCACTTGTCATCTGTAAATTTTTAAAATATAATTAAGTTTTTATTTAAGTTAATAACGAAATTGATTAAGAGAGAAACAAGGATATATGCTGTGATAAGCTGATGACACTGGTATGTTAGGATCCTAGATTCAAAAAATCTTAGAGCTAGAGGGGACTTTAGGGACATCTAAAAGTCTGATTCATTTATTTTATAAAGTAGAGTTAACATGTACCTTTGTGTGTGATTGTCTTAAATACCATATTTCTCCTTTTGTTTAAGGGGAAAGTAAGGAATGACAGCTTTTATGGAATAAAAAATAAAAATTTTATGGAATTCCAGAATTCAGATTTATCAGTCTTAGAGGGAGCAAATTTTTCAAGACTTACTCTTAAAGAACTCATGCTGTTTGATAATAATCACGGTTTTCTTTATCAAAATCCTACAAAAAGCCATCTATTTGCAAACTTATTTTAGAATATTTTTCCTTTCCTATATTTTTCTTTTTCTTCTCATTCCAAGATGAGGTTTAAAATTCTTTTTTGATATTTGTAGGTTTCATTGGGGGATAAGAGAGCAAATTTCTGCTCATTGTGACTTTTCATCTTTATCAGTAAAGCAATAACAGGAATCCCTTCTGGTTCACATCAGTTTATCATTGGTACATAATTTTTGCAGCCTGATCTGTGGAGTCAAATGCATGTAAATACTTTATAAGCTATAAAATTATCTATATATTTATGCCCCCCATTACTCCTCACTACTGTTGTGACTATATTGTCAGCATTTCATTTTAGAGCCATATTTTTTGTGAAAATTGTTCTGCAAATATATATATTTATTCCCCAAACACGAAGTATTCTTTTGTTTCCAAGGGAACAAATTCCATATGAGTTTTGTACCCCCTCCCCAACCAGTTTCTTCACAGTGCTGTATTTAGAGCCAGAATTATTAGCTCCAGGCATCACTTGCTTTCCTGTGTACACTTTTCCAGAGTATAACTGCCAGGCAAAATGACAAAAAAGCAAACTCGCAAAGAAACAAGTTAGTGTTCTTGTCAGTGCTCGGGCGTTGTTCTCAAAGGAGCTGAAATTCTATTTTATCAACAAAATGTGATGTTAAGGAATGTATTGACAGTTTGTGTCACGGCTAAGGCAGTGGTGTGTAGAATGGAACGTAGTGTTAATAGTCACAGGGACACTTTCTAAAGAAATATATAGTATCTATGTTTCCTGCCAAACAAGGAAAAAGTCACACTAGCTCAAATCTTCAGGAATGACTTGTGTCTTTCTTCTTCTTCTTCTTGGTACGTTGACCACTTTCGCCCACTTTGCCCACCTCTAACACCTCACCTCTGGCAACCGACTAATCTGTTCTCTGTATCTGAGTTTGTTTTATTTTAGATTCCACATTTAAGTGAAATCATAGAGGTTTTGTCTTTCTCTGTCTGGTGTCTTTCTTCTTTGTCTCTTGCTCCTTCTCCTCTCTTGATTTTCTCCTCTTCCTCTTCTTCCTCCATGTGTTAGTCATTAATTGCACCAACAAGATGATATGCTGTAAAGAAATTGAGGACTTGTAGCAGATGCCTCATTATAAGGGTGGCACAGACCCCCTGAAAGATGTGTAACATCTGGAAGTTGTTAAGGGACACAGCTGGCATCCCTCATCTCCACCTTTTAAAATTCCATTCTGAGGAGATTGTTTCTGAAAGTAAGTTCTGGTCAAGCTCCGGAAAGTGCCAAGATCAACGAGGGTAGTTGGCATCTATCCTAGTTCATGTACAAGGTAAAAATGTCTCCAGATACACAGATGTGCACGGTCTATGTTATGACAAATCTTTAAGGCAATTCTTATGTTCTCTTAATATATTTCTTTGAATCTTAAAATCTGTGTTCATATTTTAAGCAGATTGAGTTTGTTTATGAGAGAGATATTATTGCTGATACCTGTTATTCATCATAGTAATTACATTCCCATGTAATTTTTACATGGATGAAACACTTAATGTCTTGCTTACATCTGTTTGACCATAGCAGTTCCAATTGATTTCATTTGGTCAGCAAATACACGGCACAGAAGCTCGCAGTCTTCCTTTTAGTACTCATAGTAGGCCACTAATCAATTATGGCATTTGTCTTGCAAAGCCTGGAAATGCCTGAGAATCCTTCTCAAACAGTGTTCCAGCCAACTGCTAACAATATATCAGAGTTGGCATGTGCTATGAAATATATTCCCCATTCTAGAGCAAGGCCATGCCTCTGAGAAATATCCCAATGTAAAAAGACCTCTGGGCAGTGGTATCAGAAATATAAAGATCACCCAGGGAGTATGTCAATACCTCTCTGAATGGGGAATTGCACCAGGAGAATCAGATACAGATCCCAGTTTCTTGGGAGCCAATTCTGGTTTGGACTTAAAGTAAATGTAGACTGGAAACAAAAAGAGAAAACATACTTTGGGGCTGTATCTATAAATCTATAAACAGTCTGTGTGGTCGTCACTCAGATTCTTGAGCAGTTTTTTTGTATTTCACAGTGGTGCTTAATTGTGATATCATAGATGTTTCTGGGACTAATGATCCAAAGTAGTGAAAGGGGACACATTTGTTTTCGGTTTTGTTTTACCACAGCATAGAGGAAGGAGCTTCTACAAAGAGGGAGTTCATTCTTTTCCTAGTGGTTCTCACTGTTTGGTCTTAGGAAACTTTTGTGGCCTTCAACATTCCGAGGATCTCTCAAACAGCTTTTGTATATGGGTTCTATCTATTAATATTTACTGTGTTAAAATTAAAACTGAAATAAACTAAAATAGTTGTTGAAAATGACTACAGTAAAATGACTGTTAACAAAAATAATACTTTTTTTTGTAAAATTAATCTGTAGAACAAAAAATTTAGTGAGGGGATGGCATTGTTTTACATTTTTCCAAATCTTTTTAACATTTGGCTTGTTAAAAGAAAATTCAGAGAACTTTATTTGATATGAATATTTTATTGAGCAAGAAACAAACTATTCATAAGCAGGGAGACTTCAAAACTAAATGTGGTGGAAGGGTGGCTTTCAGTGGTTACAGCTCAGTTTATAAAGCATGAATGAGGAAGTGCATTGTTTTCTGTTGTGATTTGTTACTAGAAATTCACATTCTTTTTAGGGTAGTAGCACTCTATATACTGATTTGTTTGCCTATCTGCTTACTTGATTGGCTAGGAAGCTATAAAGTCATGCTGATAGGAAGAAAGCATAGTTTTATTTAAGGTCAGAATCAGCATTTCTGGGAATCAGGACAATTTTAAACTTTGGTTGCATGACTATAAATGTTTGGTGTTTGGGTATGTTCAGACTATGTCCTTCATTTTGAGGCTTAATAGAAGCTTCTTAATTCAATTTGTTATGATTTCCCATATCACGTAGTCTCTGGAAAACTTCACTGCATACTCATGAAAAAATATGTGTGAAAAAGACAAATAATATTTGACTTAATACCATTTTGAAAATAGTTTTGACCTCACAGACCCCTTGAAAGATTTTAGGGACACCAGAGATTCCTGACTGATCCTTTCAGGACTGATGATTCAACCCTTTCTGTGATGACTGCTGACCTGATGTAGAATGAATGTATAAAGTCTCTTGCTAGGGCTGTTCCTTGGCATTTCATCATTTAAAAGTAGCAGACCTGTGGAAACAACATAATCAACTGAGATAATCCATTCAACTAAATGTTTATTAAAGAGATTTTCATAACTTTTACAATATTTACATTCATAATTTAGAGAAAGTATACCCCCCAATATAAGTAAACATAGAAAGTCAAGATCTGGGGAAAAACAATGCAAGCATTTAGGCCATATAGCTCTATAAAGTTGGCTCATTCATTTATTTAATACATATTTATTGAACACCTATACTGGGCATAGGGGATGCATGAAGGACCTTCATTTGTTGTTACCTTCATTTGAGCTTACATTCTAGTTGTATGACTTGCACCCCAAATATGGCTTTTAAGCAAACCAAAACCAAAATCAAAATAAACACATATGTCAATTACAGGATTAACATTGGCCAAAAAGTGAAGAGGGACCCTCAGGGGAAGCAAAGATTTTTGAAGATGTACTATAGTAAATAGTTTTCCTACAGTAAATGTCACAATGGACTTTGTGAAGCTCTTTATTATAACCTCCATTGATGAAAGCTGAGGACATGAGAACAAAATGGAGCTGAGAGTATCACAGAAACTTCTTTCTGTGAAACAAACATTATCATCCATTTGTTGTCCATCTTAGAAGATGGTGACTCTAAAATGAAATTACTTTTCTTTTTTATATCTGCGTTTTCATAGTACAAGCCTCTACTGGTCCATTAGAGCTGTGGTACTGCCTCCTAGAAATTAGTCCCAAAGTTCCACCTTACAGCAAGAGGGCCAAGAAATGTCGAGAAACACAGGCTATTTGATGGGAAGTAAATGTTTGATACAGCTGGTACTTTGAAAGAATATTTCTTTAGATGGAAGGTTGTTTGTTTTTGTTTTTTCCAGAATGGGAAAGAACGGTCGTGTTACAGAGTTGAATTGTGTTTCCCCCAAATTTATATGTGGAAGTCCTAAGCCCAGCACCTCAGAATGTGACTGTTTTTGGAGATAGGGTCCTTAAAGAGGTAACTAAGGTACAGTGAGGTCATTAGGGTAGGCCTTAATCCAATATGACTGGAGTCCTCATAAGGAAGAAAATTAGGACACAGAAATGTATGGAGGGAAAATCATGTGAGGAGAGAGAGGACAGCCATCTACAAGCCAAGGAGAGAGGCCTCGGAAACCAAGCCTGCCCCCACCTTGATCTCAGATGTCTAGCTTCTGGAATTGTGGGAAAATAAATTTCTGTTTTTGAGACTACCCAATCTGTGGTACTTTGTTCTATCAGCCCTAGCAAACTAACGGTGTGAGTGTATGATGAGGGGAAGGAACCACTGAAGGGAAAGTAATCAAAGATGAGAGAAAGGGAGGAGGCAGCAGAAGGGTGGGAATCAGGGGGAGAAAATCCCGTGTGGCAGAAAAGTATGAGATAAAATCACAGATAGATTGTGTGTGGTCATTTGAAAAATAGCATCAAAAGAGATCCATGTCAATTTCCTGGAATTGATGAATATTACTTTATTTTTTAAAAAGGTTTATTTATTTTTTTTTGAGAGAGAGAGAGAGAAAGCCCACCTGTGTGGGGAGGGGTAGAGGGAAAGAATTTCAAGCAGACTCCCCACTGAGCTCGGAGATCAGACCATGACCCTGAGATCACGACCTGAGCCAAAACCAAGAGTCAGAGTCTCAACCAATTGAGCCACCCAGGCGCCCATATGAATATTACTTTATATGACAAAAGATGTGATAAAGTTAGGTCTCTTCAGAGGAAAAGTTTATCTTGGATTACTTGAGTGGGCCCTAACCATAAACATGTGTGTCCTTATAAGAGAGAGGCACACAGAAAGGGAGAAGGTAATGTGATGTAACCTCAAGCTGAGGAACGCCTGTAGCCACCGGAGGCGGGATGAGGAAAGGAGAGAATATATTTCTGGTGTTTAAGCCACCAAATTTGTGGTAATTTCTTACAGCAGTCACAGAAAACTAATAAAAGATGGACTAAGCTTGGATATCACAAAGGAAATTTCTTCCTTTTAGACATGAAATACAAAAGTAGAGTTGTTTATACACTACTTATCTTGGAGGTGGTGAAGAAGTTGACGTAATTAAGACTGTCCATTTTGCAAGTACTAATGCCTCACAAACTTATTTAATTTTTTTATTTGGTAGAAACCCCAGAGTTTAGTCTGAACCCCAAAGATAATAGAAAGCATTGAGATTTAAAAAATTTTTTTGCCAACAACCTTTTATCAAAAAATAGTAAAGTTTCTTATTTTACTTCATGAGGTATTTCGTTATAATTAAAAAAAATCAGACAGGAAACAAAGGGTCAGTAATGAAAAACCCGACTCCTCAAAATAGGCATGTTTTACAAGTAAAGTTAGAAATTTCCAATTGCTTTTCCTGAGGTCAAAACAACATTCATAACAAGTTTGCTTCTTTAAAATTCTGTAACAGTACAATGTTCTAGATTGTGATATACTGCAACATAACAAAATCTAATGGATTTTCCTCATGAAAATCTATAAAATTGCTTTGATTGAACACTGCTTCAGAACCTGGTAAATACATTGTTTATCTAAAATCTTGTATGTGTTATCATGCTTATTCTGGCAGGTGGGTGGGGGAAATTTGGGTGAATGTTTGCTGTTAGCAGAAGGATGAATTAGTTTTGCAGTATGAGTTGGCATCCCATAAAATCCATTCACAAAATAGTTGCTTACTGGAGTTTTTCATCATTATGGCTGAGAAAGAGGCACATCTGTGCTCCTTGCAATATGAGACATTCATCTTTCGAGCAAATGATACACACTAGAATCGATTGGGATATAAGAGAAAAAAGATTCAGTACATAGTTCTACTTGAGACCTTGATTCCAACACTAGAGACAGAATTGAGATTCAGCCCTATAGCTACACCATGAAAAGCCACATAACCATATGGAGGCTTCACACATTTCACTTCTATCTATGATGGCTTTCTTTTGAGTAATTTCGTAGAGAAAAAAGAGACACGTTGGGGCGCCTGGGTGGCTCAGTCATTAAGCGTCTGCCTTCGGCTCAGGTCATGATCCTGGGGTCCTGGGATCATGCCTGCTTCTCCCTTTCCATCTGCTCCTCCCCTGCTCGTACTCAATCTCTCTCTCTCAAATAAATAAATAAAATCTTTTTAAAAAAAGAAACATGCTTAGAAGTCCTTAAAGTATTACTAATTATTTGTTTAGCTTGGTTTCAGAAATCTGATATGTTGCTATCTTAAACATATATGAAATTCTCAAACACCAGCAACCTGTCTTATAAGTTACCTTGGTATAGGGACATTGTCTTTCATTTTTGTACTCACATATTTATATAGCACAGTGCCTCAAAATGAAATATTAAATTGTCACATTATACATTGATTATTACAGTAGTCGCTTACCTGTTTTACCAATTTCAGTTTACATTTCTACAACATATTTATATTAAAAACATAATTATTTTAAAAGCATGGCTCATGCCACACATGCTTTTAAAAATACTTAATGGCTCTGCATTGGTCAAAGCAAGGAAGTACAGACTCCTAAAAACCTCCTGAAATAACCCTATACACTCTGTCCCTAATTTACTGCCCCAGCTGTATCCTAATCTTCCTCAGCACCCTTAATGAAGGCTGGTATCCAGCCACATGCCACGCTGTTGTCCTTCTCAAAATCCACAGGATTCCTGCAGAGCTCTGAATATTTGCACCTAATAGTTGGTCTTTCTGAAAGGCCCTTTCCTCTCTTCTTTATCCCTGGCCATGTAATTTTCTCCCTCCTGTGCTCTAATAGCCTTTATCTGCTCTCCTCTTGAATAATAGAAGGACCTTAGAAAACTTTAATTTTTTCCACTTAGATAATTTTAAAACTTTATTCCATTATTTTATTCTCCAAATTAGTCAAAGGCATAACATTTTTTTTTTCCCTCTGAATTTCATCTTCCATCTACTCCTTCTTTCTTGGTTCAAATTCCTTCATTATGAGATAGATCCATTAATAATACTCTGGCAAATAGCCATCAGTAGTAAAACTATCATAGTCTTTATTTGTTCATCAGCAAATCCCATTTGATCTTCAAAGTGGCTGCAGAATCTGACCACTTTTACAACGTTTCCCACCATCATCCTAGTCCTCTTCAAATGGGTGTTGGGAACATCTTGCTACCTGATAATTCTGCTTCTACTCTTGTCCTCTCAGTAAATATTGCTAATTACCTCCCAAAGATCCATTCTCTCCTCTTTTGTTAAAAATCGTATCCTATTATATTGGAGTGATGTAGTAGTGAGCTAAAAAAATGACAATTCCTTACCTCTCTTGCAAATGAAGTGGTTGAGGAGGTGTTAGAGTTGTCTCTGGGTGAAGCTTTGGGGAAAGCTCTCCTTTGAAGGAGCTGATAAATCTGGGAAGAACACTCTTTTTGTATTGCTTCTTCCTACATTTTAATGCCTATCATGTGAAAGTGGTAGCAAGAATTACAGCAAAGTCTAAAAAGTAAATCCAGGAGAATTACTGAGACTTTGGTACTGATATCTTTGAGTAATAGAGTCTATATTAGCAATCTCCTAATTGATACAATTTAAGACTACTGTCCACATCGCAGCCAGGGAAATATTTTGAAAATGTTGGTTTGTAAGAGAAAACATAAAGAAACCTTTTTTTATCTTTGGAGTAGATAAAAATTCTTTATACATTATCCTCAAAAATACTAACCAAAAAGGAAAAACATGACAAATTTAAGTACATTAAAATTAAAAACTTTCATCAAAGGATAACAATAGAAGACGCAGGGTGGTAGAAAATAGTTTCAACATATATATCTGACACAGAGTTTATATGCAAGAAATATAAAGGACTTCTACAAATCAGTAAGAAAAAATACTACAACCCAACAGGAAAATGAGCAAAAGACTTAATAGGTACTTCACAAAAGAGAGTATCTAAATTACAATTAAACATACGAAATGAATATTACTCAGCCATCAGAAAAGATGAATATCCAACTTTTACATCAACATGGATGGGACTGGAGGAGATTATGCTAAGTGAAATAAGTCAAGCAGAGAAAGTCAATTATCATATGGTTTCACTTATTTGTGGAACATAAGGAATAACATGGAGGACATGAGGAGAAGGAAGGGAAAAATGGGCGGGGGGAATTGGAGGGAGAGATGAACCATGAGAGACTATGGGCCTGAGAAAGAAACAGGGTTTTAGAGGGGAGGGGGGAGGGGGGATGGGTTAGCCCGGTGATGGGTATTAAGGAGGGCACGTACTGCATGGAGCACTGGGTGTTATACGAAAACAATGGATCGTGGATCACTACATCAAAAACTAATGATGGATTGTATGGTGACTAACATAACACAATAAAATTAAAAAAAAATAAACATACGAAATGTACTAATGTGCTCAACCTCATTAATTATTAGGAGATTGCTAATGACATGAAATGTAAACTAAAGTAATGATAAAACAATATACATCCACCAGAATAGCTAAAACTAAGACTGATGGTACCAAGTGTTGATGTGTATGTGAAACACAGCTGGTGGAAATATAAGTAGATACAACAATTTAGAAACACTGATTGGCTTATCTACTAATGCTGAACATAATGAATATCTTATGCACTAATAGTTTTACTCCAAGGTAAAATTCAATAGAAATGCATATGTATTGTAGTAGGCTGAGTAATGCCCCCTTAAGAATGTCCACATCTTAATCCTCAGAACCTGTGTTGCCTTACATGACAAAGAGACTTGGCAGCTGTGATTAAATTAAGGCTATTGAGATGGGGAGATTATCCTTGATTATCTGGGTGGGCCTGATGTAATTGCAGGGGTCCTTATAAAAGGGTTGCAAGAGGAGTCAGAGAGAAGGCAAAGAGTGGAGTGATGCAGTTATAAGCCAGTGAATGCCAGCAGCCTCTGAAAGACCAAGGGGCAAGGCATCGAATTCCCCTGGAGACTTCAGAAGGAAGCAGACCTGCTGACATCCTTATTCTTATCCCATGCACTTCATTTCAAACTTCTGGACTCAGAACTGTGAGAGCAGAAACTTTATTTTCATTAATACCATGATACTATGTCTAGATAATGTAAGTGTCCAATAACAATCCTTGGGGGAAAAAATGTGTGAATGCAAATGTCTTTATTTCACTCTTACTTTGATGGGTAAGTTATCATGGTTTAGAATTCTAGGTTGACAGTTACTTTCTTTCAGCACGTTAAAGAGTTTTCTGGCTTCTCTCTTATCTTTCAATTCTTTCCTTTGCAACTTCAACTGGATGTTCTAGCCTCTGTGTCTCTGTATTACATGGATGGAGGTTTCTGTGATTTGTCCTGCACAACCAACCACTCAGACCTGCACATACGCAGGCAGGCTAAGGAATGTTGTTTATGAGACTTGTGCTGCATAAGTGACCTCAGGAGCCTGATTAGTTGACATAAGCTGGCCTCCAGGTTAGAATTGGCCCTTCTGGTCTGGAATCCAAGAGTTATAAATTTTGCCTTACATCCCCTCCAGCTCCAGGCTGAGCTGGCCACATGGAAGGGAATCTGGGAAAGGAGGCAAGCAGAAGTAGCCCAGACTCCTTGAATATGTAGACACGATAACATAGGAATGCAGCTCGCTCCAAACTGCACATAGGCAAACAAATGTTTAACTTCAGACCCCATCATTTGCCCTATAAATACAGCCCTTGTGGGAATGGTCAGCTGAAAGTCTCACCAGAGGGGAGGACGCTCCACCCAGCCTTCTCAATTGGGACCCCAGCCTGGCTGTCTCCATGGGGCTTCCCCAGTTGATGAGGTTGGATGTTGAAAGTAACCCAATTTTATGTAACTTTGTCTTATTCTCCTTTACTGCTTACTATTGCCCTCATCTATGTGCAGATTTCCCTTTTCTTCTTTCTGTTTCCATTAGATTTTTATAATATCAGTTAGGAATTTTTCTCCTTTGAAACCGAGAGTACAGCTGCATGAATCTTTTCTTTAGAACCGTCTCTAAACTTCTTCATTGTATCCATCTCTTTATTTCCTTATGCTGTTCTCCGGGTAGTTTGCTTAAATCTATATCAAGTTGATTAATCCTTTCTGTTTAACTCATCTATGTAAAGTGCACACCTTGTAAGGATAAATCTCAATGAATCATTACAAAATAAACATACCAAACATACTCTGTAACCACCACCTAGGTCAATAAGTAGAATTTTGTCAGCACCCAGAAACCCCCTATCCCAATCACTATGACCTTCTTCCTACCTAGAGGTAACTGTTATTCCTTTAATATTTCTGTTAGTGGAATTTACTGAGAACATCAGGGGGTCTACTGACAACTGATTCTCTTGTTTTAGTCTGCGAATATCCTAATTCCGCAAAGACATTTTTATTGATTATAGAATTTTAAGTTGTCAGTTATTTTCTTTTGGCACTTTGAAAATACAATTTATTGTCTTCTGTCTTCTATTATTTTTATCAAAAAGTCAATAATGAGTCATATTATGGATCCCATCAAGCTAGTCTCTTTGCTTTTCTTATAACCAATTTTATGATTTTGTTATTTTTCTTCGTTTTTCATTGATTTCACTATGATGTGCTTACATGTAGCTTTCTTTGTATTTATCGTTTTTGGGTTTTCTTTATTTTTTTCATTTTTTAAAAAAAGACTTTATTTATAGGGCGCCTGGGTGGCTCAGTCAGTTAAGCGTCTGCCTTTGGCTCAGGTCATGATCCCAGGGTTCTGGGATCAAGTCCCAGATAGGACTCCCTGCTCAGTGGGGAGCCTGCTTCTCCCTCTGCCTGCCGCTCCCCCTGCTTGTGCTCTCTCTTGTTCTCTCTCTCTGACAAATAAATAAAATCTTTAAAAGAAAAAGGTTTTATTTATTTATTTTAGAGAGCGAGAACATGAGCAAGCAGGGGGAGGGGCAGAGGGAGAGGGAAAGAGAGAATCTCAAGCAGATTCTGCATTGAGTGCGGAGCCAGATGTGGAGCTCAATCCCAGGACCCTGAGATCATGATCTGAGCCGAAATCAAGAGTCTGCCACTTTAGAGACTGAGCCACGTAAGTACTCCTCATTTTTGCATTTTCTAATGCTACCTGAATCTATGGCTTGATCTCTTTTGCAAGTTTTAAAAAATCCACAGCCATACTCTCTTCAACTATTTTCTGCCCCATTTTTCTCTCCTCTTCTTCTGAGACTTGAATTACACATCTGTTCAAACTTTCACTGTATCACCTATGACTCTTCTATGTAATTTTGTCTATTTTTCCTTCCTTTTATTTCTCTACCTAATTCTGTACATTTTCTTCCAACCTATTTTCCAGGTGACTTATTCTTTTTTCATCTGCGACTAATTTACTGTAAGCCCATATATTGAGTTATTAATATTCAGTCATTACATTTTCTTCATATTTAGAATTTTCATTTGATTCCTTTTTATAATTTATACTTGTCTGCCAATATTAACAATTTTATCTTTTAATTCCTTAAAAATATTAAAATCTGTTTCCAATAGTTCTATTATTTGGATTTCCTGTTTGTCTGTTTCTGTTATCTGTTTCTCCCTTGGTTGTGATCATGTTGTCTTGTCTCCCTATATCTTGTTTATTTTTAAATGTGAATGGCATATTTAATGCAAAGTAATATAACTAATTGAGGGGTATGATGATGTTATTTCCCATCAGAGAGGATTCATATTTTCTTTTGGTAAATGGCTACAAATTTCAGATCATCTTAATTCAATCACAATTTGAGATGATTCTTATCTGGGCTTCAGTTCTTATAAAAAGTCTGTCTTGTAATGATAAACCCTCATTCCTAGGGTGTATTTCTTAATTAATGATCCCAAACTCAAGTCCAAGATGTTTGTCATAACCCTTGTCTTGGGCAGGCAGTGGACTCCAGTTTTTGTTCCCTTGGCACCATGAATCTGTTCAAAATCCTACTAAGTTCCTGATTCTCTGATGCCTCTGATATAAGCCTGTACATGTAATTCTTTCAGATGCTTCTGGTATAAGCATGTACATTAAGAAAAAGTGACCCCAGATGCAGACCTCTTCTGTCTTCTTTCTTTCTTCCCCTAGATCTATGTCTTTTTATTTATCCCTGCTTCTTTAACCCTCAAATGGATTCAAGCAGATTTAAAAAAAAATCTTGCCAGCTTTAATAGTTTTTCTTAGCATTCGGGTTGATCTGATTTACTTTGCTACAATTACTGAAAATGAAAATCAGGCACAATTACTAGGTTTTTCATTTATATAAGTTCTATTTTATTCTTTTAAAATTTGCCTGTCCCTTTCTATAGTCTTCTCTTAGTATGTCTCACATTCCTTTCATATATCTTTATTTTATTTTAAATATGGTCATTTTATAGTATCTACTCAATAACTACATTGTTAGAAGTTTTGGAGGATATAATCTGTTGTTTACTGTGGGTTTTTAAAAAAGAGAGCTCTGTGTTTGCATACTAGATTTCTTTTTTTTTTTTAAAAGATTTCTTTATTTATTTTATAGAGGAAGGGAGAGAGAACACGCATATGAGTGGGGGAGGAACAGAGGGAGAGAATCTTCAAGCAGACTCCCTGCTGAGTGTGGAGCCTGACCCAGGGCTCCATCCCACAACCCATGAGATCATGACCTGAGCTGAAACCAAGAGTCAGATGCCTAACTGACTGAGCCACCCAGACATCCCTAGATTTATTTCTTAATGGTTGTGTGACCTTAGGCATTTTGCCTAAATTTTTAAGGCTAAATTTCCTTCATCTCTTTGAAATGGAAATTGTGTTCAATATAATTCCCATAGTTGGTTGTACAAGGTCTATTTTTGTTTTTATCTGTTTAGTTAATATAAAGGTGAGGAAATTTGGACTATTTTTTTCTCTCTAACAAAATAAGTAATAAATGTTTTGTTTTGTAGGTCTAGAAGACTTTGTATTTTGGAGCTCCCTGTAATCACAATGATTCAGTCTGACATTACCTTGACAGATAGGGCTTTAGTCTTACTGCTAGAGAAATCTGAGAATTTTTGCTTCTAGCACTATGGAGGGCTAGATCTCCTACTACAAAATGTGCTGGACATAATGCCAAAACTTTTTAAAATTTATAAGGGAATTCCTCATTGTCCAAAAATAAAGAAAAAGCAGAAATCTGATGTGGTAACC
This sequence comes from Mirounga leonina, assembly GCF_011800145.1. Classification (NCBI taxonomy): domain Eukaryota; kingdom Metazoa; phylum Chordata; class Mammalia; order Carnivora; family Phocidae; genus Mirounga; species Mirounga leonina. The sequence goes on along the minus strand of NW_023270807.1, from coordinate 53,501,942 downwards.
CAACACTGGGTTTGTGGCTGCATGAAGGTCTTTTCTGATACAAACAGGCCTGTGTTTTCATGGCTCAATAATACCTTGTACCTGTGCAAAGTGATTCCAATAGTCAGTTCCTTCAAAAGGATATTTTTTCAGTAAAATGTTAAGTTAGAAAAGAAAATCTTCCTATCAACAAAGATACATGACCAGGTCACTTGTTCATCCTTGGTTCTGGTTCTGGGTAGGGCAAAAAGAAAGAATTTCTTAAGGATTCCTAAATATAACACTGACCTCCTGTGGAATTGTTATTCAGATGTATATAATCCCAATCCTAGAAATTAGAATAATGTGGCCATGGGTATCTGGCAGAAGCACATAAAATTTCTCTCCAGAGAAGTCCACATTTAACTCCGATCCCATCATTATTTCCATAGATTTAGATTACGTAAGCTCAAAATTCAGAATTATAAAACACCTAAGCAACAAGCCATCATGAGTGAGAATCAGTATGAAAAACAATAGAATTTGAAATTTGGTACAGCATCAATGGGAGTTTTTGTTTTGCTTTGTTTCATTCTTCATTAAGATGGGATAGGCTTAAGTATGTTTCTTTTTTTTTTTTAAAGATTTTATTTATTTATTTGAGACAGAGAGAATGAGATACAGAGAGCATGAGAGGGAGGAGGGTCAGAGGGAGAAGCAGACTCCCTGCCGAGCAGGGAGCCCGATGCGGGACTCGATCCTGGGACTCCAGGATCATGACCTGAGCCGAAGGCAGTTGCTTAACCAACTGAGCCACCCAGGCGCCCCAACTTAAGTATGTTTCTAAGTCAATATCAAAAACAGATTTAAATGGAAGAGTCAGGGGAAATAGTTAACAGAAATCCTGAGCACACCAGGACAGAGAACAGAGGTTGAAGGAAGAGGGCCCATTCATGCCCTGAGGAAGGGAAGCTGAGGTTGAAATATGAATTAAACAGGGACAAGACCTTGACTGATGTGTGGTTCAATTTTCTCAATGTAATAGGAAGACTAAAGGAGGTGAGAGTGAGTAGTGGAATTGGAAGCTTGAGGTCATGGGTAAAAGTTTAGATTTTGCCTGGAGGACAGGAAGATGAACAAGAGAAGAGCTGATGATCAGTGTTGAGTGCCTGAATGTGGACATGAAAATTTGAGCCATATTCATTTTGTGAGGTTGTGGCATTTTCTGCCAGGTGTGGAAAGATGGAGAAGTTGTAAAAACCAGTTACAACCAAAGGCATATTTAGAGCAAGAGCAAATGAGTAACTGCAATTCTTGCATCAAGAAAAATATGAAATTCTATTGAATATTCAAATTCCAAGAAGGAAGGAATTGTGTATAGGAATTTTGAAAGCTTTTGTTGAAGTTGAAGTGATTATAAATTTTAAAGTTTTGATGCTAGAAAGAGTAAACATTAGCTCTCCAGAACATTTATTTACATGAACAGATACTGGACAAATGAACTCTTGCTGAATTTCTTTATTTTTACCTGACTATATTGATTGCCACAAATTCTAAATTGTTTTTTCTCTTTGCAAACATGGAACAACAACAACAACAACAAATCAACCTTTAAACTCTTTTAAACAATATTCAGAAACTGGTTAGCTACTATGCATGTTAAGCTTGAAATCTTGACAGCCAAAGAACAAGTACATGTATGCATTTTAAGTGATTTCCTCCATCATCATTTTAATGCTACTGGAATCATCCACTCTGTTAGGTGCTCTAATCATTTATTGATTTTCGGGTAACTAGCATGGCAGCAGCAACAAAAGCCTTACCACATTTCTGTCTAGAATTTTTGCTGTATCACAGCACCTGCTGTGAGGAAAATTAAGTATAGATGAGAGATCCTTGTTGATTTTACTCCCAGCAGGTTCCACGTGAAAAAAAAAAAAACAACTTTGGTCCAGGACATCCTGAAACAAGAGAAAAATAAAGAGAAATGAAGGGGATCTGAAACAATAAAAGGTAAAATAAGGTGAAAAAGTGAACAAGGTAAGACATAATTTTTAAGAATTGTGAAATTCAGAGGCTGAGAAGAAAGGGTATCCCCAGTATTTGATTGGGGAGAGAGCGAGGCCTGGGAAGTGCCCATCGTCAGAGGAAGTCAGGAGTTGGTCTGATTCCAGGGCTCTTGGCCTCTCACACGGTTCTTTGGCAAGTGAGTATCCTCTGGAGGCTGCTAATGGCTGAGTACCCCTCAGGGGGAGTTTATGAAGAGCATTAGGTAACATAGAGCCTTGTTTAACTTAGTTGCTACATTCCATTTTGCTACTAAAGATTTCATAAGTTGCCAATATTTTCTCTTTGTTATTTTAACATTGTACTGTTTGTTTGGGAAGACAGAATTAGAATGAGGTGTATTTTAGGCCTGACTAAAATAAGATCAGGGCCAAGAAACTTCTCACCAAATGTCTCATTGACTCATTATTTTGACTTAGCCTAGGAAGCTCAAGGAAGCTGCTGTTTCCAAACCACCTAGCTGTTACATGCTACTCTCTTGACAGCACCTGCTTCAGCCCATCTACGCCCTGTTTCTGTTTCTGCCTTGGGAAAAGGACGTGCCCAATGTGGAGTAACTGAAAATCAACAGAAACATGCTCATTGAAAATATGGTTAAGGGAAGTAAGTTTTTTATTTATGAATGTGACAAAGGTAACAGCTTCTTACAAAAAAATAGTGCTATAAAATAAAAACAGTCCAAAGAGAAAATAAAATAAGAATCTCAGTGTTTAACTTCACACCATAAAGCCCTAATGCTTTATTTTATAGGAAATCCTCTTAGGTCTTCATCCAGAGGCCACCTGATTATCTACTTTTTTAAAATTTACAAATGGCACATGGGATAGGTAGATCTAGATATTGCTGAGAAATCCACTCCACTGCAGACTCCATGAGGACAGAGACCATATTTATCTTACGCAATTTTGGATTTCTAGTGTGTGCATATGCTTACCATACAGTAGCAGCACAATAAATATTTGTTGAATAAATGAATAAATGAAAATTAGTTAGGGTGATCAGGAAATCTAGATCTTTCCCATTACCCAGATGTGTGCTATATCCTGAGATACCTGAAAAATCTCAGTTGTGATGCTAACAGTCTTGCCTTTTAGAAATAATTGGAATGGAAAATGTTTCACTTTTTTCCTGAGGCCTGTTAGTTTTGTGTTGAATGATCTAAAATGTAAAATTTATAACTGAGAATATTGGCAACTACTTAGATTGAAAACAAGCTATCTTCAAAATAGTGACCTCCAGGTAGAAAATTGATATACTTTTATTAGCTTCTTAAGCCAGGCTTATTTTTAATGTACCTTGCATGTCTAAAACATATACTTTCTCAAACTTAACTCTAAGTTATGATGCATATAACCTAAATATTGCCTCAACTAAGAAATTTTTGATCAAAGGAACAAGCAACTTATTACCTTAATTCAGTGTAAGGGAGCTGGTGCCTCAGTTAAAATTTCCTGTTTTGTCCTTTTATAGAAGTAAAGCTTAGTTCTGTGAGGGCATTAATGATAGATTTTTTTTTTAAAGTTTTTTTAATCTAAAATTTCTGTTTCCTGAAAGTTCCTTTTTGCAGGATGTGTTGCTGTTCTCTGTCCTTCATCCTGGGCCCTTCCCTCAACAGTCTGGTGGTCCCTGACTGTCTGCTCACATTTCAGAGTGAGACCCAAGTAGGTGACAGGAAGCCCTCTCTGCATGTATGTGGACTGGACTATGGCCTGGTGGGCTTCTCTGTAGCCTAATCCAGCCAGGTAGTTTCACTGCAGAGCAGTAGTCATAAGGGATCTGTTAGGGCTTTCCTCTAGGGATGTCACCCCAAGAAAGAAATCCCCCAATCTCCTGCTTTTGAGTTATGGATTATTGAAACTGGATTGCCAGTTTTCTCCAAGCCCAGAAGTAGAAGGGTATTAGGGTTTCATCATTTATAATGTAGTACTTGATATGCAAAAGCTTTTTATCTTGATGATGTCCCAATAGTTCATTTTTGCCCTTGCTTCCCTTGCTTTTGGTGATGCGTCTAGTTAGAAGTTGCTGCAGGGGAGATTGAAGAGGTTGCTGCCTGTGTTCTCCTCAAGGATTTTGTTGGATTCCTGTCTCACATTTAGGTCTTTCATCCATTTTGAGTCTATCTTTGTGTGTGGTGTAAGGAAATGGTCCAGTTTCATTCTTCTGCGTGTGGCTGTCCAATTTTCCTAACACCAGAGAAAGAGAATTATCGTATAACCTCACTCATATGTGGAATTTGAGAAACAAGGCAGAGGATCATAGGGGAAGGGAGGGAAAAATGAAATAAGACAAAACCAGAGAGAGAGACAAACCATAAGAGACTCTTAATCTCAGGAAACAAACTGAGGGTTGCTGGAGGGGAGGGGGATGGGAGGGATAGGGTGGTTGGGTGATGGACACTGGGGAGGGAATGTACTATGGTGAGCACTGTGAATTGTGTAAGACTGATGAATCACAGGCCTGTACCCCTGAAATAAATAATACATTATATGTTAAAAAAAAAAACCAACCAAAAAAACAAACAAACAAAAATGTTGTACCTGACTAACACAATCTGTGGAATCAGCCCCACCATCTTTGTGGAAGTGACATATAGATGAGAACCCGAAGGTTAATTCGGGTCCTTGAACAGGTATATTGTTTGATAACTTTAAAGATTTGAGGTGTTACCAAAACCCAATGGGCAAATAGAGGTAGGTTGGAGCAGAAGTGATTGACAGGGGGCAGATTGTGTAAGTTGTTAGAGGCCATATTTAGAATTCTGGATTGATTCTAGGTATAATGAGAAGCCATATAAAGATGTTAAGGAGAGTGGCATGGTTAATACTGGGTTTCTAATAAAATAACTCTGGCTGCTGCAGGGAGAATATATTTTAACAGAGCAAAATTGTGAGTCAAAGAAGAGTTAAAGGCCCTTGGGAACTACAGGCTGTTTCTGTAGTTCAGAGTGATGACTTGAAAATCAAGACCAAGGATGGAATTCTAATCCCAGTAACTGTAGAGAACTGGACTGACCCTTCCACAGATAACAATTATAATACATACATGTGTGTGTATGCATACATGTGTTTGTGTATATATAACTTGAAGGCATTGAAAAATGGCCAGAAGCAGGCAGAACTTAGAGAAAATTTAACTCTTAAAAGAAAACACTCATACACACTGGGAGAAACTCACATTTATATAATTTTTTTAAACACAAGTCACATGCCATCTGCATGATATAGAATATCTACACTTAAACTGAAAGCCAGAATTCTACTGGTTTGAGAAATGAGAGGATGGAGTTTGAGAATGCCAGAGTGACTGAAAATTTAGAAGAACCTCCTGCAAAGGAGGAATTTATAGTGAGGAAGACTAAAAATATGAAGATGAACTCTCTTCAAGTCCTTGGCTGACTTCTGAACCATGTATGCATGGGGGAGATGCCAAGAAGTCCATCCGAAAGTAAGAGCTGAAAGGATGGCAAATGGATAGAAATTTTAGATACTTCTCAAAGCAGAGAAGACAGAGTTCAGAGTTTGAGTCCTTTCAAATTAGGGAACTTGGTAAACCTCATGGATTTTCCACCCACCCACCCCTGCAAAACATAACAGTAAGCCTCCACAGATTCTAAATAATCATCCAGTGATTTAACTTCCTTCCAGAACAAAACCCAACACTTTCTGGGGAAAATAATAGATCCCAGCATTTCTACAATGAAACACAGTATCTAAAATACAACCCAAATTTTTAGACATGCAAAAAAGAAAAAAAAAGAACGTGGCCCATAATCAAGACAAAAAAGCAAATGAATCAGATATAAAAATTAGCATACAAAGACTTTAAGCTTGATTTTGTAAATATGTTAAATGACCTAAGGGGAACAATAGATATAAAGAGTGAACAGATGAGAAATCTCAGTAAATGTTGGTTCACAACCTAGGGAGTTCCCAGAGTGAAATTCAAAACTGGCCCCCATACACATAAGGCAAGCAGAGACCAAATAAACCACTCCAGGTTGGTAGATGGTAGTTTTAATAAGCAAAGGAACTTACATATGAGGCTTGTCTTGGGCATCTGCAAGACGAGTAGATCTCCATACTCACCCACCAGAATCTAAAGTTTATATAGAAGCCTCAGTGGGGTATCATATTCAGTCCAGATAGTTTCAACAACACATTCCTCTTGCAAGTCTGTGTCCTTGCAATGGCTCCTAGAGTGGGAACAGTGGTTGGAATGTACCTTTCAAGGACAGGGAAGGGAGTGAGGAGCCTCTGACTGCTTGGGTCCAACTCATGAGTCAATTAGTGGTTATTATTTTTTTTTTTTTTGAGGACCTCCTGTAATACTAAAGAATGAAAATCTATAAAAAACTAGAAATTTTAGAATTGAAAAGTACAGTTTCTGAAATGATAAAAATTCACAGAATGGGCTTAACAGCAGATTGGAGGAAGCAGAAGAGAGGCAGTAACTAAAAGATAGGTCAATAAAGATGATCTCATCTGAAGAAGAGAAGGAAAACCAAGACTGGAGAAAGAATTAACATAGCTCCAGTGGCCTATGGGATGATATCGAGTGATGTAACATATGACTAGTTTGAATTTCAGAAAAAAAAGGAAACAGAATGGGGAAGAAAAATATTTGAAGAAACAATGGCTCAAATTAAGTGAAAAACATCATCTGTCAGATCCAGGAAGCTCAGCATTTTCCAAAAAGGGTAAATATAAAAAGAGGAGCTGCACTTCGGGCACATCATAGTCAAAGTGTTGGGAAGCAAACACGGATTTCCGTCACATTGTGTACACAGGAACGGTGATATGAATGTTAGCTGCCTTCTCATTAGAAACATGGGAAGACTGAAGACAGTAGAATGGCATCTCCAAAATACTGAAAGAAAAATAAAAAAACTGTCGAGCTAGGATTCTATATCCAAGGAAAATACTCTTAAAACATGAGGGCAAAAATAGAAACATTTTCAGATAAACGAAAGCTCAGAGAATTAGTTCTCATTAGGCCTGTACTTTTAAGAAATATTCAAGGCTGGTCTTCATGCCAGAGAGAATTAACACCTGATGAAAATTGGATCTACTGGGAAGAAGAAAAGAGCAAGAAATGGCAAATATGTAGGTAAGTATAAAATATTACTCTTTTTTTCTACTCCTATTCTCTGCATAAGATGACTGAGGCTCATGACATTTGTAACACAAGTAAAATATATAAAAACAATAGCAAAATAATAGGAAGTAGTTAAGTGGAATTTTACTCTCACAAGATTGTTAATTTTACATGAATTAATATACCATTAAGTCTAAATAGACTGTGGTGTTAATCTGTAGGATAACCACCCAAAATGATACAAACAGATACAGCTAAAAAGTCAATATATGCTTTAAAATGAAATACTGAAAACTATTCGGTAACTCCTCCTACCCCCAAGAAAGTCAGGAAAGGAGGAACTAAGAATCAAAAAACGGGACAAATAGAAACCAAGTAGCAATATATCCATAATTGCATTAAATGTACATGGTCTAGCAGACCAATCCAAAGGCAGAGTTGATGACAGGAGAGATGAAATTGAAGGATGAAATGGAGAGATGGGTTGGTAGTAGATTCTGGCTAATGTAAAAAGTATGTATTGTGAAAACTACCTGATATGAAGTGATATTGCTGTATTTTATATGTTAGAACTTTCACAGATTTATCAGGCCTAACTTTAGAGCCACAAATAGGGTTCACTGTCACTAATGATTTACTTCCTTCCCTGCATCCACTGGAGACTAACGCACCCACCCAGGTACTAAATTTTCTCTTTCTTTTGGATGTTTATAGTCTGGAAGGCATTGAAATACCTAAAGAATAATATAACGGGAGAACTGGGGCCAATACACCCTTGGTCATTCCTTTCCAGAGTTATGACTTTCCTTTATACCATCCAGCACAATGTAGTGTGTACCTATTTTTTTTTTTTAAAGATTTTATTTATTTATTTGAGAGAGAGAGAATGAGAGACAGAGAGCATGAGAGGGAGGAGGGTCAGAGGGAGAAGCAGACTCCCTGCCGAGCAGGGAGCCCGATGCGGGACTCGATCCCGGGACTCCAGGATCATGACCTGAGCCGAAGGCAGTCGCTTAACCAACTGAACCACCCAGGTGCCCCTGTGTACCTATTTTTAATGACACCCAGGGGATAAGATTCCTCTTGGCAACTTAGAGCAATGCTTAGCAGTTTTCTCTGGAAAGGAATGTTTTATGTGTAGCATGAATCCCTTATGTTGCTCTTTGAGTTTATTTGAGTAAATTAAGAATTTGTTGAACACCTGCTATGTGCAGTACACTGAGGGATGGCAATTAAAGGCAAAAACAATAATAAAAAAGTGTCTCTATTTCTTACTAAATTTAAATATATGTGTGGGGAGAGCTATATAAATATTCAAGTAGTTAATTAAAGATACAAGAAATATGACAAATATTAATTGACTGGCAAAGACAATAAATGCAATATAATTCCCTGAGAATTATAGACGACTGTGAGACGGGCTGGTTAGGGACAGCTTCAGAGAGAACATGAGACTGTCCCTGACCCTGAAGTCAAGAGTAGGGTTCAGACTGATGGAGAAAAAGATGAGAGCTCATTCCAGGTGGAGAAAATTGAGGAACAGTGCTGTGTGCTAGTGGGTCGTTGTGCTTGAACTGGCCCAACTACAGCAGAGGATTTGAGTGGCCATGCACCAGGGCCTAAGACAGGAAAGGCAGGCTAGGCAGAACTCCTCAGTGAAGCAGTAGATACTGGTTATTTTGACTATCACTAGGAAGCCATGGGCTGTGGTTGAGGAGAAATATAATATGATGGAGAGACTATGAAAATTAACCTAGGGTTAGAGGCAAGAAGATTCCTCTTATTTTGACTTGAATATAGTCAGAGGAAGATTTGAGTAAAGCAGAGTTACATGTGAGAAAAGAATAAGTACATTTACTCTAGTCCACCTTTATAAAGCAGATAAGAAAATGCTAATATTGTTAATTGTGGAACCATTCCAATGACAGCATTACACATTGTTGAGTATCTGTGAATTTTAGCTCAAGGAAATTTATGTGACTTTAGTTATGATCTTTTAGTAATCATACAGTTATGTTTTCTAACAGCCTAGAACTCAATTTAGATGAACTGCCCTGGGTCCCCAGGAGAAGGGCCCAGAATTTAAGTCTGTCACTGCTGTGACTTTGTTATCTCTTCTTTGTTCACGGGGCATAGAAGCTTTCTATAGAAATGCAATTTTTTTATTAATAAAAATGAATTAATAATGCCTCCATAGAGGTTTTCATTTTGCATTTCATTTTGATTTCAGGCTTATTTCAACCTTCTTTGTGATAAAGTGGAGGCACATTTTTATCTTTACTTATTTGCTGTTGAAGATTTTTGTAACTCAAGTACCAAAATATCTAGAGCACCTGAGAATATGGAGACTTTAGAGTGCTAATTGGCAATATGGTACATTACCAGATAAGTACATCAGATGGAACTCTTAAAAAGAAATATCAAAAGCTCTTTTCTTCTACTTTTCTTGGTAACAGCTTTATTTATTATGAAATGCTGGAGATTGGGTCATAGGCTGAATTGGGAAGGAATTGGAGAAGATATTTTAATGTGAAAAAAAACTTTAGAGAAAAACTTATTCTTTTGAGCTTTCCTTGTGGTTTTGTATCATCTGCACCCGTGATGCTACTGGGTGTCAGTCGATGAAATTCCCTATGAATTATTCTCTGCTTTGCTTATGTCACCCTGGTATATCAAGAAAGCTGTCTATGTCAAAGGGGGCCCTGGCAAGAGTATGGAAGAGGACTCTGCAATTTGATGATGCAGTGACACTACCTGTTAGATCATTTCAGGGAAAATTTGGTAATAATTAGGCTGGATATGATTTATATAGTACTATTATGGATGATGTATGGAAGATGTTAGGAAACCATTTAATTCTGATTTCATTTCATTTTGGCATATATATATATATATATATATATATATATATATATATATATATAGGTTTGAATCATACCTGTTATTAAGATTTGGTGAATGCAGAGATCATTTAATGTTATCCAGAATTCTACAAGCCTGATGCAATTTGAGTACATTATAGATGGTCAGAATTACTGACTTTTTTAAATGAATCATTGTATGTTTCAAAGTAATTTTATATGTAGAACAAAGTATAGTAATTATTAAGATGTAGCTTTTGAATTATTTTTCTGGTCTCACATAAAACCTAACTTTAGACGAACTATTAAAAGAAATCAGGGAAAATTTTCTTGCAAAAAAGTATCTGCTCATTAGAATCTGGACAAAACCTTGGCCAGGCCACTTCCACCATGGGAAAATTCCAGGATAATTATTCTCCACTAACCTTTAAGGAGTGTGGAGAGGGTAGCCATTCAGAGATGGAAAAGGGTTATTTTGTCCTCCACCCTCCTGTTCTAAGATTTCACATGAATAAATTTTTAGTTTGCATGAAATGGAAGAACCCCACATATAAATACGAGAGATGGATATGCAATTATTCACATGTTGACTTTTATCTGCATCTCACAGTGGCTTTGTTTGATGAGATGTCTTAGTTTGTAGAGATGTCTTAGTTTGGCATGGCTCTATTTCTGGCTATTTTCACTTGCATTTGTGTTTGTGTGTGTCTGGGTTTCTGATCTCAGGAATGCTTTGCTGTGCTTCTTTATTTTTTCTCTTTTTGCAATTTCATGTGACTTATGAATCCTTTTCTCATATATTTTGTCTATTTATTTGAAGTAGCATATTAACAAAAGGCATTCAAAAGCATTACTTATAACAGATACTATAAAATAGCCTCAAATACTCAATTTAGTAAGGAGCTGGCAGAGGAATCAGAAGCTGTTTTGTATTCTCTTCAAAAGAGTGGAATAGTCCTGAGTTTGACTGTAGCAGAGCAAAATCATGATAAGATAGGGAGAAAAAAATTAGAGGAACTTCTTGTTCCTTACATTTTTTCTTGTTCTTGGTCTAGCCTTCCAGAACAAATGTGATACAGTATTAATACCATGCCTGTTCCTAATTGAAATCTATAATTTTATTGTGGTTGCATTTAGATAAATGCAATCAAATCCTATCCTGTAACTGATAAGGTTATCAGAGGGAAGGTGGGTGGGGGGATGGGTTAAGGAATGCCCTTGTCGTGATGAGCACCAAGTGATGTATGGAATTATTGAATCACTATATCGTATGCCTGAAACTAATATAACACTGTATGTTAGCTAACTGGAATGAAAATAAAAGCTTTAAAAAATCCTATCCTGTTGTGAACATGGAGACTCGAGTTTATGTCTCATCTCTGAATGTGTTATGTATAAATAGGGGGTTGTAGTGATCATGCCTCTTCTCTCGAGGATAATTGGGAAATTGGATTGCCACTTGACCCAATGTCTAAGGAAAGGAATGCCAGCTTTTATTCAATTTAGACTTCTAAGTATCTGTTGGATTGTAGCTAGGACACTGTTTGGGAGTTAAAATTCTTTATATTTTTTCCTAAATGTGACACCTTTCTACCGAATGAACTAAAATATGTATCTGATATCACTATGACTTTGCTTCATTCCATTCTCATTGTAGGCTGGACAGTTGCAGGTGATTGTGGAATGATTCTACTCCTGACGTTTGTAGATGAATGCAAAGTAGACCAGAGTGTAGGGAGGGGTTATTGATGAAAACAGTAAAAAATAATAATAATAATAAAGTTTGCCTAATAAGAATCAAAGAGCAACAGATTATGAAAATGTCATGTCAGCAAAAGAGATTTGAAGGCTGAAAAGGAAGCCTTGGTCATTGGTCATGGAAAACTTCAATATATTTATGGTTGGATTTTTTTTTCCCCCTGTGCATAATGGATAGTATTAACAAAACATTCTTTCTTGTGGGATGAAAATACTTTTCTTTGATTTTCTTCTGATCCTCATAGAATTTCTAATTGTAACCACAAAACTTAACTAGCTGCTTATATCCTGTCCTCTACTGTGTAATTTCAATCCTTGAACACTAAAAATGGTTTACCCAAAGGTGTGTGCACAGAGACGCCTGCAGAGAGATACAGAAAGCCTGTAGATGAGGCTCTAGGAAATGGCCGAGGTATACACCATCTGCTCTCTGTTCCCCTGAAGTGTTTGGTTTATCAGGGCACAGCAGGTAGGACTTCGACCCCCACGCATGGGTGGTAGGCCAGAAGGCAAGAAGTTCGAACTCCTAGACATTCCCATTCTGTTCTAAATGATTATTCCAGTCATAAAAACAAAAGTAGTACATTGCCTGTGAATGACAACTGGTTTAAAAATATTAGTTATAGAGGATGCTGTTTATTTCTAAGTTGAATTACTTTCCTCTCTTTCTTGATCCTGTTTATCTTATATAAATTAGGTAAATAACCAATTTACATTATAGAATTTTATTTTTTAATTTAATTTAATTTTTTTATTATGTTCAGTTAGCCAACATATAATATAGAATTTTAAAATGGCATTGTGAATGCATGGCCAAGTTCAATTTTAGTGGCCTTTCAAGATCACTGCCTTGGCTAGCTTTAGGAAGTAACTGTCTCTAGGTGGCAGCATTTCAAGCCTTTATAGCACATATTTTAAAATGTACAAAATGAGGTGGCTAGTGATGATTTGGGGGAACTGCCTAGTTTGCTGAGAAAACTCAAGGACTTGTTCACATTTTGGAACATGTTTGACATTAATTAAAGCCAAACTGGCAGGAAAATAACTGCCCATGAAATAAAATAAGACCTGGGACACCTAGGGGGGCACAGTTGGTTAAGGGGGTTAAGCGCTGCTTTCGGCTCAGGTCATGATCCCAGGGTTCTGGGATTGAGCCCCGCATCTGCTCCCTGCCTCATGGGGAGTCTGCTTCTCCCTCTGCCTCTCACCCCACTTGTGCTATCTGGCTCTCCTTCTCTGTCAAATAAAGAAAATCGAAAGAAAGAAAAAGAAAGAAAGAAAGAAACAAACAAACTAAGACTGTGTTTTTGTTCACAGCTGGGCTTTCTAAGGATCATCTAGGTGATTCTCCACCCACCACACCCTTTAGAGCTTTGGTGGAAAGAATACGCTCTCCAGCCATCCTTCTCAGAGCATGTGAGTGCCAAGGCGTCTGTGTGGCTCCCTCACCAGTTTAGCAAAGGGGAGGAATTAGGACCTGGCCCTAGTTGCATGCCCTGGACAATACCAGGTTGGATGTCTGTCATTACCATTAACATTTATTAACTGCTTATTGTGTGCTAACTTCATTATATTTACTTTACATATGCTTGTAGATTGATTCCTCACAGTAACCCTGACAGGTAGGCACTGCTATACTCCACTTTGCAAATGAAGTGCTAAGGCAGAGAGAGGTGATCTTGTCCAAGGTAATGTTGCTAGAAAAGTGGCAAAACCAAGGTCTGAAATCAGCCATCGTGCTCCAGAGATTTTGCACTGATCTCACATGTTCTACCGTATAGATAGTACTAGCAGGCAAAAGGCCTGGAGAGAGTGAGAAAAGTATAGCAACCGGTGTGGCGTAGCTTTTATCGGGCTTAAGGGAGAAACATCACTTCTTTATGCTCAGGGCTCTGCAGGGGATTCTTCTGAAGGTTTGGCATCTACTTTCTTACCCGGTAGTTCAATTCAATTCAACATGCATTTATCGAGTGCCTCTTGTAAGGCGCTAGGGACAGAGAGGCAGATAAGATACAGATAAAACTACACACTAAATCTCAGTAAGGTGTTCTTTATTTTATAAGTGTCCTCTGATGACAATTCTTTGCTAATGTCCTTGAAGGAGCAGAATGACAAGTGAGAATGCAAAGCTCCAAATGCATGCTTGTTTCTTAGTAGAGGTCAACCTCTCTTTGTGTGCACATCTCAAGTCATTCAATGAAGTACAACTGAAGATGTACATATCGGATGAGTCTGATTCACAGTGTCCTCTCTGGCTATCAGTAGCAAGCCATGGTAGCTTGAAGCTGTTTATTAACCTGCTGGTTCCAGTTGAGCTTCTCAGACCATGAACATGCAATAACTTTAATTGAAGAAAAAGAGTCAAGTCTTTTTTTTTTTCCCATCTCTGTATTTTAGATCATTTTTGCTTTTTTTTTTTTTTTTTATCATTTTTGCTTTGAACCCTGCTTCACTTGTTTTTTAAAATAGCAAACAGCATGTAGAAAAATCTATCATCTGTTAAACAGTCATGCAAAGAATGACATGGCCATCCTGCCTCTCTAGGAATGAAGACATCTTCTGAATTACTACCATCAAATCCCATGAATTACTTGAAATAAATAAATGGAAATCCCATCCGTTAGCTGTTTAGCAGCCAGTGAAATTCTTGATTCTGTGATTACCTTCTACAAGTGACTTTGAGAATTAGTTAGGAATTAGAAAATGTGAAAAGATGCTTGAACCTCATAGATATAATCACAAGAAAGACTTCAAAAGACTTGTTATCTTCATCGCTAATGTCTATGGGTTAAGTGGCACATTTCGAGGTAGAGGTAATTTGGGGCCACGTTATTGGTATCACCCCATGTATTTCATGATAGTAACAACAATAACTAATAGTTATTGAGCCAGGCCCTATGCTAAGTATTTAACAACGTATCATCTCACTTAATCCTCCCAAACATCTATTTTTCATGTAAGAAATGTACAGGCTCAGAAAGGTTACTTTTCCCGGTCACATAGCTAATGTGGCAGAGTGGGGCTACCCACATGGGAGATTTGTCTAAGTCCATACTCATTGCTACCTTTCCGTAATCTCTAACAAAGTCATTTTATTTATGAACTCTAGTTAGTGCCCACTCACTCAGTATATCACAGCCATAAGTCATTCCGGAATCCCTGAATTTTTGTGGATTTATGGTGAGATATAAATTCATCCCCTCATTATAGACCATCACTTCTCCAGATACCTTCATTTTACAACTTGTCATAGTCGTTATTTTACCTTCATTTGTGTTGTGGATTTCATTAGTGTCAGTATTAGTTATCTTTTGATGAAACCAATCACTCCAAAACTCTGTGGCTCAATGCAACAATCATCACTTATTACATCTTCTGGTTTCTGAGGGCCAGGAATTCAGATAGAGTACAACAGGGATGAATTATTTATGCTCCATAATGTCTGAAGCCTAAGCTGGGGCTGGAATCATCCAAAGGCTCGCTCACTCTAGTGTCTGGCAGTCGATGCTGGCTGTCAGCCAAGGGCCTAGCTGAGGCTTTTGTTGGAATATCTATACATAGCCTCTCCATCAGTCCTGGGCTTTCTCACAACATGATGGCTGACTTCAAGAGAAATTATCTCAAGACAGAGCACCAACGCAAAAGCCAAATTACCTTTTTTTTTTGAGTGTGTGTGTGTGTGTGTACATGCATGCAACTTTATTAAGGTATAATTTACATATTATACAGTTCACCCATTGCAAGTGTATTGAAGACCTTTCCAAGTCTATACCATTGGCATTTATATAAATGGATGCATAATTAAATAAAATACATGCTAATGCTGGGGTTATTGATAAAGAGAAGATAATTAGGTGTTCTTGAAGCATTCCATAAATCATCGCAGCATCTCAGACTATAGTTGCCTTATTTAAAAATACAGTCCTTGATTGGAGAAAAAGCATGCTGAGTGCCTGGGCATTATACATACATACTCTATCTTTGTCAGGAACTTTCTGTACACATGTGACTACCCCAAGAATAGTCACACCAAATAGCTGGTAAATGTGACTTTTATTGTGGGAGAGTAAGGAGTTCCAGCTGTCAACTCTACTAACTGGCTGTCCTATAAATTTTCCTCCCACTTCATTGTAAACAAATTTCTGATTTTGTTCAGATATATGACTGAAATGTGAGCAGGGAAGGTGGAAATTCCACTCAGGCCTTCTAGCTCCAGGGAATCAACAGTGAAGTGGAGCTCACATTCTTCTTTCATGCCTTGAGAGATGTGGTGTGAGGGCAAGACACTTGGAGGTGTGACAGCCATTTTGTGACCATAAGGGGAGAGCCAATAAAGTAGCAGAGAAGACAACCCAGACCCCTGACAGTTTTGAGCAGCTATAGTAACCAACTCTGAAACTTCTACTTCAAAGAGTCTTGGTAAGACACTAAAATGTCCTTGATGTTCAAGCCACTTTAGAATAATTCTTTTTTTTTTTTTTAAGATGTATTTATTTGAGAGAGAGAGGGAGAGAGAAACCCAAGCAGACTCTGCTTCTGAGCACAGAGGGGCTCAATCCCATTATCCTGAGATCATGACCTGAGCTAAAACCAAGAGTTGGACTTAAAGGACTGCACCACCCAGGTGCTCCTGTTCAAGCCGCTTTAATTCACATATTTCATTACTTGAAGCAGAACTCCTCCTAAGTGACAAACTCCTGTGAAAAAAACAAGTCATGCTTATCGGGAACAGAACAAAAGTATATGACTGCTTGCTTTCATTAACAGCATTGCTATAAACTGTGAATTAATCTTAAGATTATTAGAATTCATAATTTTTCTTTTGGAAAGTCAGTGTCAGTAACAGTGTTCATGTCTTCTAGACACCTGAGGCCATAATGACTATGTTAAAGAAATATTGAATTAAGATTAAACTAAAAATAGTTTACCCAAGTTTTGAAGTTTATGCTTTAAAATATTACAGGAGACAAGGAGAAAATTCTAAAGATCTGAGCAAATGATTTAGAAATAAAAGGCTGGGATTGGAAACTATAAAATATCTTTATGGAAGGAGCATAAACCACTAGGCTAGGGATCAT
Source organism: Mirounga leonina (assembly GCF_011800145.1). Lineage (NCBI taxonomy): Eukaryota > Metazoa > Chordata > Mammalia > Carnivora > Phocidae > Mirounga > Mirounga leonina. The sequence continues at coordinate 53,485,126 of NW_023270807.1, read as the reverse complement.
TTTGTACTACCAAATTGTGTGCAGGACTCCCACTGGAATCAATCAGAGTCATATGCAAAAATCAATGTCAGGATCTTTCCCTGAAACCATAAATGAGGAAAGCTGAAAAATCTGATCTATTTCTTGATAGATGTCTGGGAGAGCACCAAATGTCAGGGAGGCCAGGTGTTTGATGGAAATGAACATGCTTGATACTCTAATATTGCTGGATAAATTAACAAGAAAATTCCATTCACTGTCTTTCCTTAAACTTGAAATGTTTTCTTAAAGCCCTCAGAACTTCTTCAATAATTATTTTTTCCAGATGGTTGAGAATTTTAATGAATAATATTCACTCTTTGTAGAAATGATATGAGTAGCCTTTTTCTTTCCAATAATCTTAGAAAAAATTCCTTCCTAAATTTAACCTGTGGGAGAGAAGTTAACTTCTGTGCACTCTTGTTTCTGGAGTAGAAGTTACTAGCTTAATATGCTCTGCACCAACCACTTTATTATGAGTTTCTTTAACTGTTAGAAAGGGGGTGAGGAAGGGAGGGTGCAGCATTTGGCAATGTCAAGCCTCTGAAAACCTACTTTTTGGATAATTTTGTCATGGAGGTTCCAGGGAATAATCAAAAACCATCTTCTAAAGATTAAAAATCATCCAGATATGGTTATGTAATTTAAACAGAAGCTGTGATTTATGAAAAAAAAAAAATAATGCTTTAATTGAGGAGGTATTTGAAGAGCCAGTACATAGAATTTTGCTTGAAGTCAGTGTTGATTAGAACACTTTCATATCAGTTATGATAACAGAAGGAATTAAAAAAAATCTTGATTTTAATCTTTAGTTATGAAAATTTTCACAGGCTTTACCAGGCCAGTTCTGTAATTTATGAGCTCATCACTCATGGGGATAAGTGGTTATTGTATTTTTGTTGCTGTTTCCTTCTTGTGGGACATACTTCATCATTTTTATTAGAATGTTATCACTCTATAGTATTTATTAAGTTGGTAACAGAGATTTATACTATGCATCATTTTAGGGTCTACTCTATGAACTCTAAGGCAATTTTGATAAAAAAAATAATAATATTGACATATTGATTGAATGATCTAAGTTTTTTTGTTTGTATGAGAATCAGAAGAGGTTCTTAGTGGATAAGACCAAAGGTGTAGACAGTCTAGTATTTGTAAACATATGTGTATTTAAAGTTTTTTTTTCAGATTGTGGTATTACCATTTCCACAAGAATAAGTTCTTCTTTTGTTAAGAATGTTGTCTCCTGGGATGTCTGGGTGGCTTAGTCGGTTAAGCGTCTGCCTTCGGCTCAGGTCATGGTCCCAGGGTCCTGGGATCGAGCCCCACATTGGGCTCTTTGCTCAGCGGGGAGTCTGCTTCTCCCTCTCCCTCTGCCCCTCCCCCCACTCATGTGTGCTCTCTTTCAAATAAATAAATTAAATCTTAAAAAAAAAGAGACCAATCTTTAAAATTTCAAGGTTACTTCGGTTCTGGTGTTTTGGGATTTAATAAACTATTGCACAATCTACTTCTACTCTTCATAATATAGCTCCTCTGGGTTGCAGTGGGCTCATCATAAAATGAGGATGTTGCTATAATTGATCTCGAAGGTCCAGCCCTAGAATTCTATTAATCTATATACAATTTCCACTTGTTTTTCGGATGAACTCTTCCTGGTATTAGTATTTTATTGTTTCTCTCATTGGGTAATAAAGGCTTACTTTGTGTATGTAAAATAATTCTAAGCATGAATGGTTAGAAACATTTTTTTGGCAAGTAGCCTCTTTATTCCTGAATTAAATTGGGTTTAAGACTGACCCTAAAGGTGGGCCGCCTGGGTGGCTCAGTTGTTAAGTGTCTGCCTTCGGCTCAGGTCATGATCCCAGGGTCCTGGGATCGAGCCCCGCATCGGGCTCCCCGCTCTGCGGGGAAGCCTGCTTCTCCCTCTCCCACTCCCCCTGCTTGTGTTCCCTCTCTCGCTCTCTCTCTCTCTGTCAAATAAATAAATAAAATCTTTAAACAAAACAAAACAAAACAAAACAAAAGACTGACCCTGAAGGTAAAACCACTGTAGTCTTGTAGAATGCCCTAGAGTCTGGATTGGAAGTCAAGTCCCTGGGCTAGCTTCCGTCTTCCATGTTCTTTTTTTTTTTTTTAAAGATTACCAAATTACCTTGGTCAGGATGCAATCTAATTTTTAAGGCAAGTCAGACATTCCCACCTCGTTCAGCAAGGGCCATCACTTTCTTAGACTTCCAGGAGCCGCTCTGACAAGTGTAGCCGCTCCCTGAGCTTCCTGCCAGATTGTTAGCTCTTGTGGTGTGAAAAAGTGCCCCAAGTAAATAAATGTTTTTTATCCAGTCTTACATTCCAGCCCCTCTAAATCCAATACCTGATTCACTCTCCTGGCTCCTGCTGGTGTAAGGTAGCTAATTCTTGCCCCTCCTTGGGTGAGTAGTCTCTTTCCTTGGTCAGGCCCCGCGCAGCCCCACGCAGGTGATGCTGGGTTGTAGTCCTAGCTGGCAGGTTGGCAACCAGGACAGGAAGGGCAGGCAGTTTCTGAGAGGTGTGAGGCCTCTGCAGCATCTTCTAGCACAGGGACCTAGGGGTCAGGGTCCCATGCTTTTCCACCCAGGGCCCCGACCTAGGACAGCAGACACTCCTTGACTGAGTATTTAATCATCTGTGGAGCTCTGACACTTCAACTTTCAAAGCTTCGATTTCCTGTTCAATTGTGTCTTCTCTTCCCCTTTGTAAGCTATTAAACAGGCCAAAGGCTCTCACACTTAGCCTTTAATTGCTTTTTCAAAGCGCTTATTTTCTTGTTATTCCTTTGTAGTTAGCAATACAATTTACCTGTAATTAACCAACTCTGCTGTCTTTGTAAGTATTGTTCCTCTTTATCTTCCAAATGCCTTTCCGGTCACTACTGATGACTGTTAGCAATGGGGCTGCCTTATGCCAGGGACTATCCATGTCCCATTTATTACTCAGGGCCGCATCATCTTTGCCTGCTGAGCAGTGAGAGACCTCATCCCCCACTGCTTCTTTTGTTTGTTCAGATCCTCAGGAAGCAGGGGCCGGGACAGAATTAGACATGTGTATTGGTCTTCTATGGCTGCTTTAACAAATTACCGTACATTTAGTAGTTTCAAAAAACACACATTTATTCTTTCAGAGTTCTGGAGGTTGGAAGTTCTGAGATCAGGTTCACTGGGCTGAAATCGAGCTGTCAGCAGAACCACACTCCCTCCGGAGGCTCTAGGGGAGAATCTGATCTTTGCCTCTTCTAGCTTCTGGTGGTTTCTACCATACCTTTGCATTACCAGCATCTTCAGATCTCTCTCTCTCTCTCTCACTGCTAATTTTCACATTGCCTTCTCCTCTGCTTGTGTTTATGTCAAATCTTGCTCATCCTCTCTCTTATGAGGGCATTTGTAATAGTATTTGGACCCACCAGGGTAATCAATCCATCATCCCCAAATCCTTAATTAATCACAGTTGCAAAGACCCTTTTTCCAAATAAGGTACATTTACAGATTTCAGGGATTATGAACTGATATCTTTGAATATCAAAATATTAAAATATAGGCTTCTACAAAATGTAGGAAATTTATTGTGTAAATATATCCGTGAAGAAAAAAGGGGAGGGAACTAGAGACAGTGAAGAAAGGCTTCACTGCAGGCCTGATGTCTCTGAAAGAGAGTGAGAAGGAAGGGGCAATGTGTATAAAGTGTTTCAGACTGCAATGTAATTCCAGAAAATTTGTGCAGGCTAATAGACAGTCCCTGAGTCTAAGTATTACACTGAAAAGGTCCTGTGTCTGCTGGAAGGGGTCTGTATCCATTAGCAAAGTCACTGGCTTAGGGCAGCCCATGGGAATTGTGGCCTGGACAAGAATGTGGTGGTAGATCCAGAAAAGCAATAGCTTGAGCCATAAGTCAGTTATGCTCCCTAAAGCGGGGGAGCTGAGCTTGCATTTTCATGGCCACTATATTCATCTATATACCTTTCCCTCAGATCTTGTCATCAATCTTCACCTTTCTAAAGGTCCCTGACTAGCTAGGCAAACCATAACCATTAACCCATAGCCATTAGCGAATCACTGACTCATACAATTTACTTATGCTGTGTAGACCTTCTGGAGGTAATCTATTATCAACCTACAAATAAGTTTAATCTTAGTCTTTTGTGTTTTTATAAATCTCTATAAGTCTTGAATGCACATGGCACATCAAATAAGGTCTAGTTCATGATGAGCAGTCCTGGTCACGTAGTCACATGGTATCTTGTTGTCTCTGCCAGACTCAGTTCCGAGTCAAGACCGGCTTTTCAGATGAGGACTGCTGTTGGAAGGAGATAGCATGTCCTTACTCCCAAATCCTAAAATCTGTGTTGTGGTTCTCCTCTTTGGCCTTCTGTCTGCCCACATCACTTCAAATATCACTGAATCTGTTTGGTTATAAAGCCTAAATGGCAGTGCCACTCACACCATAGCTTGTGCCCAATGTTGAGGCCTGTCTTGCTCTGCCTAGAACCTGGCAGTTTATATATAACCTTGCAAATGGGTTGGGGCAGCATGTTCAAATATGGTATATATTCTCTCCAAAATCTGAAAAAATCCACCAGGCACTGTGCCTCTTTCTTCATGGTGGGAGTGCCAAGGGCAGACCTGCCAGAGTTGACTTCTCCTCCAGAAACTTCACCTGTGTGGTAGGTCTCTGAACTTTCAGGGGGTTTAGCTCACCTCCCTTAGGCATGCATGTGATTTCAAAAGCACCTTCTTTTACTACTTCCTGATCGCCAGGTCTAATTAGCATATCGTTATCAGTGTAATGAACCAGCATGATATTCTGTGGAATATCAAGGCAATCAGGGTTCCTCTAGGACATCAGACTGAGAGCCAAGGGCTCACATAGCCTTGAGGTAAAAGAGTGAAGGTGAATCACTTCTAATTTTCTCTATTACCTGGTGTAGAAAAGAAAATGTTTGCTGGGTCAGTGACTGCGTGAAAGGTGCCAAGGGCTGTGATGATTTGCTCCAGTGATGATACCACATTGGGAACACCAGCTGCGATTGGTGTCACAACCTGATTAATTTTATGATAATGCATAGGTGTCCCTGAACATACATCTGGCTTGTGCACTAGCTAAATGGGAGGGTAAAAATGGGATATGATAGGAATCATCACCTCTGCACCTTTCATGTCTCTGATGGCGGGAGTGTCAAGTGCAGACCTGCCGGAGACCACTGCTCCTCTGGAAACTTCAGGGGGTTTCGCTCACCTCTCTTGGGCATGCATATGCATTTCAAAAGCATTTTCTTTTACTACTTCCTGACTGCCAGATCTCTGCCTCATCCAGGGATACAGTATTGCTTTCAATAATGGGGGAGATGTAAAGGGGATTTTACTGTAATGGCCCTTACACTCGGCGTTATAGAACCAATATGTGGACACACCATTTTGGAGGAAAATAACCACAAAGTGGGTCTGCAGTCCCAGTGGATCAACTGTGAGATGGACTTGGGCCAAACCTCCATCTATCACCTTACTTCCAGAAGCCCCTCTGACTGTCCGACCATGGTGGCATTCCAGGCTTTGGGGGTGAACGTGAGTTCAGAATAGTATCTGTTAACCTCTGAATGTCTGAATGTTTCCCTTTTTCAGTGCATGGTCACCCTAGTGCATGGCCATATGTCCCTCTGGGGAGGGCTTGGAGGAAGAGTTTAATAAACATGTGTGGCCATGTACAGGGTCTTCTTCAAGCCCCCATCAAGGGACTCTGGATCTGAGAACTGTCTTAAATTTAAGAGCCACTTAGTGGTCTTTTATCCCTACTATAGTGACTCACATCAAGTTTCTGCTGCTAGACCTAGAATTTTTTCACTTTTATGTGTCAAGCAGTATTTTAATGTCCGCCCATTTTTTTTTATCCCTCAGAATTTTCATACTCAATTAGCCACCACCAGAGATCATTTTAGGTTAAAAGACTTTGATTACTGCTCCACCCCATTGGCTTATTATAGTAATTGCACACAGCAAGTCTCTAGTGATTAAACAGTGCCACCTGGTCTCTATCCATCTGGAAATGAAACTAGGGAGCCCAATTTTATGATGGCATCTGCAACCATCATCTCTATCCTATGGAGAACAACCACCATAAAGCTTTTAGAGGATGTTGGTCTTCCCCACACCAATACATTTGTTAATACTTTGGTAAAGGCAATGACCTCTGGGCCCCAGCAAGAGGAATAGTTGGAGATGGCTACACAGATTGCACATAGTAGTTTTATTTGAATATTATCTCCTTCAGTCTTCATGCTCTTCTTTATTCTATGCCAGGGTCTGGCATCCTCACTCTCCTCACTATCTGTAGGCCACTAATGAGCTCATACTTTAAATTTTATCCCTCATTTCTAGGGGCTTTGTATTTGGAAAGTTTTTTTCTGCTTAAACAGTCTGTCAGATTGCAAGATTGTGTTATTCTATGGTCTAAGATTAGTGTTTATATTAGTTAGAATGCCATCTACATTTATTCATTATTTCATATTTCTCTTGACTACAGGGACCTTGTTATGCTTTAATTATCTGTTAAAAATTCCTTACCGTATTATTAAGATTGTTTAAAGTTTTTGAGTATAACTCTCTATTATCTACCCACAAATAAGTTTTAATCTTAGTCTTTTGTGTTTTTATAAATCTCTATGATTATGCTCTGCATTCTAGTGAGTTTCTCAGTACTGTCTTCCTACTTGTTAATTTGTGTACACTATAAAGTTTATCCCCTCCATTTCATTTCTCATTCCAATTGCTAAATTTTCTATTTCCAACATCTTAATTAAAAAAATTTACATGCAGGGCACCTGGGTGGTTCAGTTGGTTAAGCATCTGCTTTCAGCTCAGGTCGTGATCTCAGGGTCCTGGGATCCAACCCAATATCAGGCTCCTTGTTCAGCAGGGAGTCTGCCTCTCCCTCTGCTCCTCCCCACCACTTGTGCTCTCTCTCTCTCTCAAATAAATAAATACAATCTTTAAAAAAAATTTAAAAATTTACATGCACTTCCCTCCCAAAATAATCTATAATACATATGCGATGGGCAGAATGACCCTCAAGATTTTCGTCCCTTGGTGCACGTGCCATGTATAATCCTTTTCCCTTGTATGTGGCAGTTTTTCTCCTCTTACTTGTTTTTATTACCCATCTCTGAGGAGTAGTTTTGCTGCTGCCTCCACTTAGTCCATTTGTTCCAATCTAGAACAAGGTCATATAATTTTTTTAATGCTAGTTTCCTATGATGATGTTGGGGATGGTGAATACAGAGTTAAGGTGGTGGGGGAGAGAAAGTTTCCTGGTTTTAGGTCCTGGTTTAGAGTCTGTTCTAAATCCTCTGCCTCCCTAACTTGGACTATAATCCTAGGCAGCATTCTTCAAGAATATATATATTTTTAATTATTTATTATTTTTCAGCTTTCTTTCAGGACCTGGTATAGCCAAAACATAGACCCTGGCTTCAGAGTGAGCCTGGCATTAGTTTTATGTAGAAATTTTGGGCTTCCTTTGTCCCCACTATCAGCTTCTGGCCTAAAGGCCAGCCATTCTGTGGATTCGGTCCCCACACAGTATTTTGCTTTTCTGTCCATTTCTAGTCCATCATAGTGTTTAACTGTTAAGTTGTTTGGTTTTCTCTTTTATATTACTTTTCTGTCATTTGTATATCTCTGAAACAGAGACAGTTTTCAAAGTATGAACTTATTTTGCCATTTTCTTTTTTTTTTAATCCCTCAGCATGATTATTTTCCTTATAAAATATATTTAGTTTATTATTGTTTCAGGTCCCAAATTAAGCATTTTGTGATTGAATGAGGGAATTTAACCCGCGTACATTTATTGCTTTATAGACAGATTTGATCTTTCCGTTATATTGGCTGTGCCTGAGAGTCCCGTTAGTGAGTATGAGATGATTGCAAGAGATCTCATTCATGAATAGAACCTGGTGAATAGGTCCTATTCTTCTGGATTATTGTGTTGATTTTGCACCTTAAGGGGTCAATACATAAATGTACATTAAAAAAAAAGTTGTCACTGTCTTCATTACTAGAAGAAAGCTGATTAATTTAATGAAACAGAATACCATAAAATTTTTACATGAAATTTAAGAGCAGACTAAATCTGGGTCTTCCTCAGAAGATCTTGACTGACGAGCTGCCACTGCTACTGGTTGCTATCTTTCCTTCAGAGACTTTTAGTGTATACAAGGCAGTGGCTTATTTTAGCAATTTTGTCCAATTACTATCCAGGGCTCTAACTCCCTACTTCTTGGGCCTGGTGAGTAAAGAATTTTTTTAAAAATAAAATTTTAACCCCACATCAGGCTTCCTGCTCCATGGGAAGTCTGCTTCTCCCTCTCCCACTCCCCTTGCTTGTGTTCCTCTCTCGCTGTGTCTCTCTCTATCAAATAAATACATAAAATCTTTAAAAAAATTTTTGTAATTTGGAGTAATTTTAGATTTACTAAAAAATGAAAGACAAAGGTAATACATAGAGCTCCTGTATGCCTCTTGCCCAATTTCCCCTAAAGTTAACAACTGATCATTCATGGTACATTTGTTAAAAAACTAATGGTACTTCACTTTAGCTGAATTCTAGACTTCATTCTGATTTCTCCAGCTTTTTCACTAATAATCTTTTTCTGTTTCAGGATCCAGTCCAGAATAACTAGATTGCATTTAGTCATGATGAATAGATCTTAAAAACTAAATAACATAGATTCAAAAACATTGGATTTTTGACAACTCTAGAGCAAACTGTAGCTGTGTCTAGGATATATGAATTTGAAACTGTGATTCATAGGGACCACTGATGTTGCCTTCTGTGGAGAGCCTTACTTAGGGCCATAGACAGTATCATACATAAGGAAGAATTTTCTTTTCTTTTCTTTTTAAAAAAATATTTATTTATTTATTTGAGAGAGAGAGAGCATGAGTGTAGCAAGGGGGAGGAGATAGGGGAGAGGGAGAGAGAGAGAGAGAGAGTCTTAAGCAGACTCCTTGCTGAGCATGGAAATCAATGCAGGGCTTGATCTCATGATCCTGAGATCACCACCTGAGCAGAAATGAAGAATTGGATTCTCAACTAACTGTGCCACCCAGACACCCCAAGGAGGCATTTTCAATCAATTGCCTTGACACTGTGGAGTGCATTGAAAGTGAAGAAAAATTAAAACATCAAGGCATTGGCACCATGTTTAGTTGTGCCTTCTTATGGATAGAGGTTTGTCGCTAATACAGAAAGGAAGTATCAGGAATTCAGGACAGGTCAAGCTACCCAAAGGAGCGTCTCAAGAAGGATGGCAGACCATTTAACATCCCAGAATGCTGGAATCTCTAAGCTGGTTTCCCTGGCTACTGGAAGACTCTCTACTCAGTGGAGTTGAATGACCAATTGTTGAACATTCGAAAAAGGGGTCAGGGAATGAACTATGTGTTAATATTGGGGATACATAGTTACTAAGAAGGCAAACTCTTTTCAGAGGTCTATAGGCAAATGAAAGAAGATATTCTCCACAAAGATACATGCTGATTTATCAGAAAAATTTTACTTTTGTGTACGTTTGAGACTCCAGTGCCCTTCCTAGCAGCTAGAAGGGGTGGAACTTTTCACTATTAAATGCTCTTACTCTTATTTGACCAAATGCTTATAGGATTCAGGGGGATGCATAAAGCAGCACTTCAGTCTCAAGTCAGACACCCCAACCTACAGAGTCCAAGGGAATATAGGAATGGCTCCCCTACCCTATTCATCTCATGCCTCCAGCTTTTTAAGCTCAACTCTGGAGCTGCATTATGAGGCTTCCAGTCTCATAGTTTTTGGAAAATTCAAAACCTCTGCTTCTTTGACGTCCTCTGCTTTCTCTTCCCATCTCCCAGCTACCACTGACCCTGTTTTTTCCTTAGTCTCAGGGGAATTATTATTCAGTTCTCTGTTTCTATTTTAGATAGGGTTGGGATTGTGTGGGTGGGGGCAGCTGTAAAGCAATCTAACATATTACTCAGACATCTTATAGTACATAGTCCCATGCACCGTTATGCTAAGAGCACCCTGGTTTCTTTCTCTACCTGTAGTTGTAATACCAAATGTCTGCTTTTCTTCTCCTTGCTTACATATGTAACAGGAATCCAGAAGAGAGATGGCACTTTCTAGAAATCAAGAATGGAACATGGGGGAGTGGGACGTGGATGAGGAAAATACCTTGTTCTGACTTACTTATTATATGCTTTTATGTTCTTCAGACTTGCTAGTTTCTCTTTTTTCTTTCCTGTACTCCAATTTGGACTCAGTGTGTTGGCTTGTTTTTCTCCTCTGGTGAGTTGGAGAGTCGACTTTCTATTTTTATTCTACTAATGGCTATTTTTGACTTTTTATACCATATTTGAAGCTTCTTCTCTCTATTGAACAATTCTCTCAAAAATGAGAGAGTGTTTACTGAAGAACTGAAATTCAAACTGAAGCAGTTTCATTCCAGCATTGTTGTGCTTAATTATTATGCTCATAAACCTGCACAATGCTGTATCAATCATCTTCTCATTTAGGTTTTACATTTAGCATTGTTTCCTAGCCTTTTTAACCCAAATTATTTAGAATGAGATTTCTTGAACTGAGGTTACATACTCCTGGGGTATTCCTTACCTAAGTTTATCTTACCCAGCAAATGATGACTTATTTTACTGGAATGCTGTTTCTCTGAAGACTTAGGGAAATATTGTCAAATCTTTGTTGTCATATATATTTACAAAGAAATCAGAATTCCAGTTCTGTATGTATCTTTGTATAGTGTGTGTGTGTGTATGTGATGGAGGAAGAGAGAGAGGAAGAGAAAGAGAGGGAAGTTACCTAGAAAAAAGAAAATATGCAAAGAGTATATGGAAAACTTGAAACAAAGTGGAGTATGCCATGGTGTTAAAAACATATGCTCATGCCATCCACTCTCATAGCTTTTGCAAGTCTGTCGGACAGAGAAGCTGGGCTCTGTGATAGTTTATTAAGTCTGTTGGGGTCCATATAGCTGTTTTTTTTAAATAAAATTTACCACTTCATGGAACATTGCTTCATTCCTCCATTTTAATTAATTACCAACCAACCAAACACAGCTCCATCAATTGATCAATTAAAATTTGTGCTGAAATTGTGCTTTGATACGTGTTAATTTATAAACATAGGACCTTGCTCTCTTTAACTTCCAATCAAAATGAGTTCCCTTTTCAAAAAAATGTCCTTAGTTGTTACCTTTTATTTTACTTGTTCTTCTCTACCTTACTTAAGTGTCCTCATTTACCTTTTAAAATTTTTAAAAATATATTTCTCTTTGAAACCTGGATGTGTAAAGCACAATCAAGAATGGAGTGTAACTACAAAGCATCATAAGGAAATTAAGGACAATATGAAATCATCATATATTGTGGTAGATGAAGGCCTTATTCCTAAGCTTCCTGCAATGAACTTGGCAACAAAGAAGATGATAGATTTTCCAAACACAACCACTAAGTTGATAGCAAGCAGTAATCAATCAAAAGAAATTTTGGATGTACTTAGATGCCAATTTAAAAGTATAGGCTTTTATTATTGTAAAGGTGCAAATGAACACAAATTTCAGTATCTTTTATGTAAGGAAACAATGAGTGATAACTTCATGGAATAATCATTCTTCTCCTACCATTAACAAAGACCTCATTTACTCTTTGTGCATGGAAAATTTTTCTTTTTCCTCTTTTGTGACCTCCGGGTTCAGACATTTTATCAGAATACATCTAAATATACATTTTTCTCATTGATTATTCCTAGAACTCTGAGCTTTTGGGATTTCTTTAGTGAAGAAGAGCATTCTTTGATCAGCTTTTTGCTTTTTAAGTGTTCCCTCTCTTCCATTCATCTTATCTTGGAATCTTGCTTTTATAGATTGAATATTTCATATTTGTCTTTTAGGGATCATCATTTGCTTCTCTTAAACTTCTCTTCCTCTCATAGATGATTTCTCTAACTTTTGGTCTCCTACTTAACATATTTAACTTTCCTTAGACAACACTTTCTGCTACTCTTTGGGTTTTGGAACATATTTTCTTTATTATCTTTTAATAATAGGCTATTTGAAAGACTTCTGCCTCCAGAAATGGTGAGCTAACTAATTTGGACAAATGACAAACACCTAAACAGATTTGTAAAACAAAGACAAGAGTTGGAAGGATAAGAACCAAAAATCTGATTGAAGGCATTGCAGGGCTACCTTGGTAGAGAGGACTGGCCAGATTAAGACATGAAGAAAAGGGAAGGCCAGGTAAGTGTGTGTCAGGTATTTGGTCCTGCCTTTTCCCTCAATGCACTTGCAAATTTGAAAGCAATGACTGAGAGCCTAGGAAGCTTTGCAGAACTTCTATCACCCTCATAGAATTAGCAGAACAAATACTGAAATTGGCCAACAAGGAAGGGAACGCACAAACAAACCAGGCTTTCAGTTGAAACCCTGAAGAACTACATGTTAAGAGGAAGGGTAAAAATAACAAAGACTAGCTCTTGCAAGGTCTGACCTCACCTTCAAATAATTTTCATCCATAATTGGATTGAGGGGATATTTTTAGACTTATTCCCAGCAGAGAAAATGCAGATCAATTTTGGATGAGGAAAAAAATTATTATATCTTCAAGTGATCTCTAGATATTTTTACATATAATTTGCAACACTCAATAAAAAAGTAACAAAACACAAAAGTAAAAGTAATTGAATAAAAACCAACAAAAAACAGACATGTCCAAACAAAATGCAGATATTAAAGTTGGCAGACACAAATTTTTAAAATTACTGTGTTAATATTTTAAGACATTCAATGACAGGTTGACATATTTAACTAGAGGACTAGAAATGATGAAATACCTGAATGGAAATTTAAAACTAAACCCCAAAATAAATAAAATTAATTATGCAATCTTTGGCTTTAACAGCAGATTGGATGCAGTTCTGAAAAAAAGAAAAAATGATCTGGACAATAGGTCAGAAGAAATATCCAAAGTGAAACAAAGAGAGATAAGATGGAAAAGATGCAACAATGGAAAAGAAAATATTATGAACGTGACATGCAGTTAAAATGTCTGTAATTGGAGTCTTTTGTGGGGAGGACTGAGAGAATGGGGCAGAAGCAATCTGGGAAGACATATGAGTGAAAATTTGATGAAATATATCAAACCATACATGCAAAAGTGTATAAGGCTTCAAACAGGATAAGTGTGAGGAAAATCCCACACAGTAACACTATTGCAAATGAAGACAAAGGTAAAATCTTAGGAGAAACCAGAGAAAAAAGATATATTTCAAAGGAACAATATCGAACTGACAGTTGGCTTCTCAGAAGACAAGGGAATAATATCTTCACAGTATTGCAAAAAAATAACTACCAACACAGATTCTATACCCAAAGGAAATATTCTTTGGAAGGGAGGACAAAAAAAGTCTTTATCATAGAAACAGAAAATGAAAATTCATCAGCAATAAACCTACAGTGAAGGAAATTCCAAAGACGGATTATAAGACAAAAGGTAAATGACCATAGATGGAATATTGGAGGTGAAGAAGAAATGAAATGTATCAGAAGAAATAAATATTAGGTAAATATAAATGAATATTGTCTTTGAAGGAATAATAATAATGTCTTATGAGGTCTTAAATATACTTAGAATTAAAATACACAAAAGTCACGACAACAAAAATGTTTAAGAAAGGTAATATACATGAATAAGTCTTTATTAAATCAAGTAGTCAGGCTGTAATCACAGATAAGAGTTCAGTAGTAGGTTGACTCAGTCTGATGTGGGAACCAGTCTGACGGGAGAACCAGTGTGATGTAGGACCCTGTTTGACATAGGACTCAGTCTGACATGGGACCCAATCTGATGTAAGACCCAGTCTGATGTGGGAACTGGTTTGAGGTGGGACTCATCTGATACCAACCCAGTCAGCTGTGGGATCCAGTCTGATGCAGTCCTTATTAGACTGGACCCAGTCTGATTCCAGCAGTTTCCAGACCCAGTCTGGAGAGAGAAATGCTCAAGTGAAGCCTGAAAGCTCGTGAATGCAAAAACTGTGAAGCCAGGATCCTGAGAGGAACTCACCACCTAGAGAGGCAGTGACAGAGCCTCGGGTTCAACAGTTGGGCAGGGAAAAGGTGGCAGAGGAGTAGTGATTCTGTGGGCAGGTATTGGAAGATAAATGGAAGGGGGAGGGAGCCTTCAGGATCCTGCACCACTGGTGCTTGAAAGCCTCTCGCACTGGGGTCAGGGCACAGACTCGCAGACCAGTAGTGGTGGAAAGGCAGCCCCCAAGACTGAAACCTGGAGCAGCGGGGCTGCGCCTGTGAACTGGGGGCGGCTGGTGGTTTTAGAAGCACAAAGGGCAGAGATGTGCCCTGACCTGGAGGCGAGGACTGGGAGTGCTGCTGAGGGCCGCACAACCCAGGATGCTGCAGTTTTAAGCAGCACAGACAGAAACGGAGACAGTGTGGCCTGGAGAGCTCACTAAAGAACAGACTGTGGTCTCTCTGCTCTGAGGCAGAGGGTTGGAAACGGTCTCTTTTGCTCTGACTCTCGGAAGAGACACAGAAAGCCACCAGGGAAAGCCGCCAGAGAACAAAAGCCCCAAAAACCGAGTTTTCCCGGAGCCCATCCCCCCTCACAGGGGGCAGGGCAACTCTGCCCAAACAAGGTTGCCTGAGTAACAGCACGGCAGGCCCCTCCCCCAGAAGACAGGCTGGGAGAACAAGAGGCTGACAACCCTAAGGTCCCTATAAAACAGGTGCATCTTGCTTGGGTTGTAGTCAATAATTTGGACTCTGTGCACTCCCTCAACCACCCCTCAACGAATGATTAGGAGGAGGAACCCCCAAAATAGGAAAGACTCAGAGACTGTGACTTTGGCCACAGATTTACAAATGGATACAGATATAACCAAGATGTCGGAAATGGAGTTCAGGGTAACAGTTATGAAGACGATAGCTACAGTGGAGAAATCAATTAATGGCAACATAGAGTCTCTAAGGGCAGAAATGAAAGCTGAACTGGCAGAACTTAAAAATACTATCAATGAGATCCAATCTAATCTAGATACTCTAACAGCTATGATAAATGAGGCAAAAGAACGAATTAGTGATCTAGAAGACCAATTGATAGAAAAGAAGGAAAAAGAGGAGGCCTGAGAGAAACAGCCAAAATCCATGAAAACAGAATTAGAGAAATAAGTGATGCCATGAAACATTCCAATGTCAGAATTATTGGGATCCCTGAGGGGGTGGAGAGAGAAAGAGGACTAGGAGATATATTTGAGCAAATCATAGCTGAGAACTTCCCTAATCTGGGGAATGAAACAAACATTCGTGTCCTAGAGGCAGAGAGGACCCCTCCCAAGATCAAGGAAAATGGACCAATGCTCTAGCATGTAATAGTAAAACTTGAAAATCTTAGAACCAAGGAAACCATCTTAAGGGCAGTTAGGGGGAAGAGATTCCTTATGTACAGAGGGAGGAACATCAGAATAACATCAGACCTATCCACAGAGACCTGGCAAGCCAGAAAGGGCTGGCAAGACATATTCAGGGTACTCAGTGAGAAGAACATGCAGCCAAGAATACTTTACCTGGCAAGGCTGTCATTTAGGATGGAGGATGGAGAGATGCAGAGCTTCCAAGACCAGCAGAAACTGAAAAAATATGTGACCACTAAGCCAGCCCTGCAAGAAATTTTAAGGGGGATTCTATAAAAGAAGAAGACCCCAAGAGTGATACAGAACAGAAATTTACAGAGACAATCTATAAAAACAAGGACTTCACAGGCAACATGATGACAATTAATTCATATCTTTCAATAATCACTCTCAACGTGAACGGCCTAAATGCTCCCATAAAACAGCACAGGGTTGCAGATTGGCTAAAAAGACAGGACCCATCCATATGCTGTCTACAAGAGACTCATTTTGAACCTAAAGATACATCCAGACAGAAAGTGAAGGGATGGAGATCTATCTTCCATGCCAACGGACCTCACAAGAAAGCTGGGGTAGCAATGCTTATATCAGACAAATTAGATTTTAAGCTAAAGACTGTAGTTAGAGACACAGAAGGACATTACATCATTCTTAAAGGGTTTATCCAACAAGAAGATCTAACAATTGTAAATATCTATGCCCCCAACATGGAAGCAGCCAACTACATAAGCCAGCTGTTAACCAAAACAAAGAGTCATATTGATAATAACATGTTAATTGTAAGAGTCCTCAGTACTCCATTCTCAGCAATAGACAGATCATCTAAGCAGAAAATCAATGAAGAAACAAAAGCTTTGAATGACACACTGGACCAGATGGACCTCATAGATATATATAGAACATTCCACCCTAAAACAACAGAATAGTCATTCTTCTCGAGCGCACATGGAACTTTCTCCAGAATAGACCACATACTGGGTCACAAATCAGGTCTCAACCGATACCAAAAGATTGAGATTATTCCCTGCATATTCTCAGAACATAATGCTTTAAAACTGGAACTCAATCATAAGAAAAAATTTGGCAGAAATTCAAGCACTTGGAAGCTAAAGACCACTCTGCTCAAGAATGTTTGGGTCAACCAAGAAATCAAAGAAGAACTTAAACAATTCATGGAAATCAATGAGAATGAAAACACATCAGTGGAAAACCTATGGGATATTGCAAAGGTGGTCCTAAGGGGAAAATACATAGCCATCCAAGCCTCACTCAAAAAAATAGAAAAATCCTGCATTCACCAACTAACTTTACACCTTAAAGAACTAGAGAAAAAGCAACAAACAATGCCTAAGCCATGCATTAGAAGAGAAATAATTAAAATTAGAGCAGAGATCAATGAATTAGAAACCAGAAACACAGTAGATCAGATCAATGAAACTAGAAGCTGGTTCTTTGAAAGAATTAATAAGATTGATGAACCACTGGCCAGACTTATCCAAAAGAAAAGAGAAAGGACCCAAATTAATAAAATTATGAATGAAAGGGGAGAGATCAAGACTAACACCAAAGAAATAGAAACAATGATTAGAAATTATTAACAACTATATGCCAATAAATTAAGCAACCTGGAAGAAATGGATGCCTTCCTTGAAACCTATAAACTACCAAGACTAAGACAGGAAGAAACTGACAACCTGAATAGGCCAATAACCAGTAACGAGATTGAAGCAGTGATCAAAAACCTTTCAAAAGACAAGAGTCCAGGGCCTGATGGATCCCTGGAGAATTCTACCAAACATTCAAAGAAGAAATAATACCTATTCTCCTGAAGCTGTTTCAAAAAAATAGAAACAGAAGGAAAACTTCCAGACTCATTCTGTGAGGCCAGCATTACCTTGATCCCTAAACCAGGCAACGACCCCATCAAAAAGGAGAATTTCAGACCAATATCCCTGATGAATATGGATTCCAAAATTCTCAACAAAATCCTAGCTAAGAGGATCCAACAATACATTAAAAGGTTCATCCACCATGAGCAAGTGGTATTTATCCCGGGGGTGCAGGGGTGGTTCAACATTCACAAATCAATCATTGTGAGAGGACACATTAATAAGAGGAGAGAGAAGAACCATATGGCCCTCTCAATTGATGCAGGAAAAAGCATTTGACAAAATACAGGATCCTTTCCTGATTAAAACTCTTCAGAGTATAGGGATAGAAGGAACATTCCTCAAGTTCATAAAATCTATCTATGAAAACCTGACAGCAAATATTATGCTCAGTGGGGAAAAGCTGAGAGCCTTTCCCTTAAGATCAGGAACACGAAAAAGATGCCCACTCTCACCACTATTGTTCAATGTAGTACTAGAAGTCCTAGTAACAGCAATCAGACAAAAAGAAATAAAAGGTATTCAAATTGGCAAAGAAGAAGTCCAACTCTCTTCGCAGATGACATGATACTTTATGTGGAAAAGCCAACAGACTCCACCCCAAATTACTAGAACTCATATAGCAATTCAGTAATGTGGCAAGATACAAAGTCAATGCACAGAAATCAGTTGCTTTCTTCTACACTAACAATGCAACTGTAGAAAGAGAAATTAGAGAATCAATTCAATTTACCATAGCACCAAAAACCATATGATACCTCGGAATTAACCTAACCAAAGAGGTAAAGAATCTATACTCTAGGAACTACAGAACACTCATGAAAGAAATTGAAGAAGACACAAAAACATTCTGTGCTCATGGATCAGAAGAATAAACATTGTTAAAATGTCTATGCTGCCCAGAGCAATCTATATCTTCAATGCCATCCTGATCAAAATTCCAATGGCATTTTTCAAAGTGCTGGAACAAACAATCCTAAAATTTGTATGGAATCAGAAAAGACCCCAATCACCAAGGAAATGTTGAAAAACAAAGCTGGGGGCATCATGTTGCCCGATTTCAAGCTATATTACAAAGCAGTGATCACCAAGACAGCATGTACTGGAACAAAAACATATAGGCCAATGGAACAGAATAGAGAGCCCAGATATGGACACTCAGCTCTATGGTCAAATAATCTTCAATAAAGCAGGAAAAAATATGAAATGGAAAAAAGACAGTCTCTTCAATAAATGATGCTGGGAAAATTGGACAGCTATATACAGAAGAATGAAACTCTACCATTCTCTAACACCATACACAAAGATAAACTCAAAATGGATGAAAGACTTCAGTGTGAGACAGGAATCCATCAAAATCCTAGAGGAGAACATAGGCAGTAACCTCTTTGACATCAGTCACAGCAACTTCTTTCAAGATACATCTCCAAAGGCAAGTGAAACAAAAGCAAAAATGAACTTTTGGGATTTAATCAAGATAAAAAGCTTCTGCACAACAAAGGAACCAGTCAACAAAACAAAGAGGCAACCCACAGAATGGGAGAAGATATTTGCAAATGACACTACAGACAAAGCACTGATATCCAAGATCTATAAAGAACTTCTCAAACTCAACACCCAAAAAACAAATAATCAAGTCAAAAAATGGGCAGAAGACATGAACAGACACTTTTCAAAAGAAGACATACAAATGGCTAACAGATACATGAAAAAATGTTCATCATCATTAGCCATCAGGGAAATTCAAATCAAAAGACATTGGGGAGGGTATGTGCTATAGTGAGCTCTGTGAATTGCATAAGACTGTTGAATCACAGACCTGTACCTCTGAAACAAATAATACATTATATGTTAAAAAAAAAAAAAGAAGAAGATAGTAGGAAGTGTAAAATGAATGGGGGGAAATTGGAGGGGGAGACGAACCATGCAAGACTATGGACTCTGAGAAACAAACTGGGTTCTGGAGGGGAGGGGAGTGGGGGAATGGGTTAACCTGGTAATGGGTATTAAAGAGGGCACATGTTGAATGGAGCACTGGGTGTTATATGCAAACAATGAATCTTGGAACACTACATCAAAAACTAATGATGTAATGTATGGTGATTAACATAATAAAATTAAAAAAAAAAAACACATTGAGATACCACCTTACACCAGTTAGGATGGCAAAAATTGACAAGGCAAGAAACAACGAATGTTGGAGGGGTTGTGGAGAAAGGGGAAGCCTCTTACACTGTTGGTGGGAATGAAAGTTGGTACAGCCACTTTGGAAAACAATGTGGAGGTTCCTCAAAAAACTAAAAATAGAGCTACCCTATGACCCAGGAATTGCACTCCTGGGTATTTACCCCAAAGACACAGATGTAGTGAAAAGAAGGTCTGTATGCACCCCAGTGTTCATAGCAGCAATGTCCGCAATAGCCAAACTGTGGAAAGAACTGAGATACCCTTCAACAGATGAATGGATAAAGAAGATGTGGTCCATATATACAATGGAATATTACTCAGCCATCAGAAAAGATGAATACCCAACTTTTACATCAACATGGATGGGACTGGACGAGATTATGCTAAGTGAAATAAGTCAAGCAGAGAAAGTCAATTATCATATGGTTTCACTTATTTGTGGAACATAAGGAATAGCCTGGAGGACATTAGGAGAAGGAAGGGAAAAATGGAGTGGGGGGTGGGAATCGGAGTGGGAGGGGAATCATGAGAGACTATAGACTCTGAGAAACAAACTGAGGGTTTTACAGGAGAGGGGGGTGGGGGGATGGGTTAGCCCAGTGATGGGTATGTACTGCGTGGAGCACTGGGTGTTATATGAAAACAATGAATCATGGAACACTACATCAAAAACTAATGATGACTATGGTCATGGTGACTAACATAACATAATAAAATAAAAAAAAGAGTTCAGTAGTACAGTGATAGTAAAAGAATACATAAAGCACACAGTTATGGAGGAAAATGAATTAGACATATTTCGTTAATGCAAAAGAGGACAAAAATGCAGTACAAGTAGAATAAATATTAATTGACCCGCATTTATATGTGAGGCACTGGGCTAGGGGTAGGAGATACACTTAATAACATATTCTTTGCCTTTAAGGATCTTAGAGCCTAGGTACTAGGGAGTGTTGTGGGGCTGGAAGGAATATTTGGATTCCCCAGAAGCAGACCTGAAAATGATTCGAGTGCAAGCAGTTTGTTTGCAAGGTGCAGGATACACTGGTAAGAGAATGAAGAAATGGGACAGTAAGAAATACAGCAATAACAGGTGTGCTATCAAGCGGCTATTACTATGAGCTAACAGAGCTTACTTTCAAAGGGAAACTCTGGGATATGGTGTAGAAGAAGCACCTCAAAAGTATCCCACACCAAGGAAAGAGGCTACCTTATTTCTGTCAATGGTTGGACAATGGTTCCCAGATGGTGTTGATTCCTGGTGCTTCCAGCCTGATGCTTTCTCCCAAGGCTTTGGGGAAAGCCGTCAGACATAGGGAGATACTGATGTTTGGAAGTCAGGAACACCAGGGTATTGACAGCTTTGGCTACATTCCATCCCTTCACCATTTAGAGTCACTCTTGCTCCTATTAAGTTTCACTCTGTCCTCTAATAGCTTCTTCACGCTGGCGAACACTCAAAATTTCTATAAAAAATGATTTACACAGAGGGGTAGACGAACCATGAGAGACGATGGACTCTGAAAAACAAACAGGGTTCTAGAGGGGAGGGGGTGGGAGGATGGGTTAGCCTGGTGGTGGGTATTGAGGAGGGCACATTCTGCATGGAGCACTGGGTGTTATGCACAAACAATGAATCATGGAACACTTCATCTAAAACTAATGATGTAATGTATGGGGATTAACATAAGAATAAAAAAATGATTTACATAGAAAGGTTTGTAGGACAAGCTATACTCTCTGATGCTGCGGCTGATGCTGAGGCCACAATTCATATTCATCACCTACTTTATTTACCACCCATTCAATATATTCCTCACCCTCAGTCAGCATTTCTGTTGATCTAGAATGCTTAGTGAGTGCAGTAACCCAGATCTTTATGCCTGAGGGATCTGAGACTGTGGTTATTGTCCCCCTGTAAGGCAATTGTGGCTACAATTGTCCATTAAGAGTTGTTACTCATATGGAAGTGCTCAAAGGTAAATCAGTCACTTTGCCGAGTCCCAGACTTTCTGTCCATGATCTAACAGCAATTCTATCTCTTCACAATAATCAGGGAGTAGCTGATTTCAATTACTCTTGTTAATATAGTATAGCAACTCTTAGTTTTTACCTTGGGGTCTTCAGGCATGAGGAGCTTAAAATTGCTTAAAAATATAAGACATAAATTTAGATTGACTGTAGTCTTTGCCGTGCCCCTGGTAGAAGTATCTCCTCCTCTATTTCCAGGAACCAGAGCCAATCAGCAGAGGCAAAAGTTGTGGGAACAGGAAGTGTGAATTCTCCAAGTGGATTACTGGGAGTGACATTTAGAAAAACCACCCTATTTCTACACCTTGGTTCCCAGACCAGGGACATAACACTGTAAAATAGACATTGGTTCAGTGTATATACTGCACTTTGAAGGACAGCACTGCACATTCAAGCTGGAATCTCAGCTAAACTATTAAGGGGCCATTACAATGTGAAATTAGGAGGGCAACTTTTGAGTGATGAAGTTTGTGGCAGGACCAGGAAAGTCTGTGTGTATGTTCATCATCATGCTGTCTTTCCTGTGAAGTGGGTCCCTTGGCCTGTAGTGATGTTACAAGGGATCCCATGATAATAAACACTCTATAAGCCCTTACAGAGTGATCTGGTAAAGGACTCCACACAAGGAGAGCAAACTATGCCCAGAATATGTGCTAACTTTGTTAAAGGGTGAATTGCTGCCCCCCTGAAGTAGACAACATCTGAAATAATCAATTGGCCATCAAAGTGGCTGGCTGGTCTCCTAGAGGGGTGGTATCATATTGAAGACATAGTGTCGGTCTCCAGAGCCAGTCAGCTAGACTTGCAGCAGCAACAGGGGCTAGCTCAGTAGAGGTGAGAGAGAGCCCATGCTGTAGACCGTGCACAGCCTCTGGAACAGAGAGTAACATGGTTTGGTTGGCTTTCCTGGGTTGATTAGACGTGAGACAGTAACCTTCTCACCAACAAGCTCACATTGAATTCTTCTGACTGTTCCCTCATAACTGAGTATAAATCCCAGCATTCTACTCAAATTCATGTTCCTGGTATCTGTTTGAAACAGATACATTTCAACCTTGGATATAATGCTCACTCTAAATTTTGTATCTTTAGATGCCTTGTTTTCAGTCTGTTATTTGTCTTACTTATTGTTGATTGTAAAATCTGAGTGTGTAAACATTTTTCTTAGTTATTCTTTTTGAATTAAACTTACTGAATATTTTGTATTACTATAGTAATGACAATAGTTATTATTGAACAGTGGCAGGCAATATCCTTTTTTTTTTTTTAAGATTTTATTTATTTATTTGACAGAGAGATAGAGAGAAATCACAAGTAGGCAGAGAGGCAGGCAGAAGGAGAGGGAGAAGCAGACTCTCCACTGAGCAGGGAGCCCGACGTGGGGCTGGATCCCAGGACCCCGGGATCATGACCTGAGCCGAAGGCAGCCGCTTAACCGACTGAGCCACCCAGGTGCCCCAGCAGGCAATATTCTTGAATTATACAAGCATCACAAGGGCAGGGATCTCTGCTATGTTCATAATATATTCCAGGCCTAGAAAAGTGCCTAACACATAGTATCTGTCAAGAAATGTTTATCGACTAAGTAGGTTTTCCATAATACTCTTTCAGGGTATTGTTATCCTCCTCTTCCTGATGCAAAAGTTAAGGCTCAAAGTGGTTACATGACTTTCTAAGACTAACACAGCCAGTGAATGGCAGAGGGAAAATTTGAACTTAATTTAATCTGTCTTCGCAGGTGTCACTTTCTCACAACTCAATAAAGATTACAGGGTGACCCTGATAGACAATTCATTGATTTGTGTTTCCTGATATATGGAAAACTCAGTGGGGGCAGAAAACTTAACCTATCAGATTTTGTAGCCCCAGGAGTAAAAAATAGCTTGATGCAAAATAGGCCTTCCATAAATATTTGTTAAATAAATGGCCCTGATTTACTCAAATAACAGGTGAGTTTACTGCCATGGGGAGACTGACATTAAATTTTCTTTGTCTATTTATTTATCATGACAGTGCTCTTTGAGTGTAATTATTCTGCTGAAGTTTTCAGCTTCAGTCACACAGGACTCAATGATGTAGCCTCAGACACAAAGAGTGGGAGGCTCGTTTACCTACTAATCTTGGAAATGAGAAGGTATGGAGGAGAGGAAAAGATGGGTTCACAATCTTTTCCCAGTACTTGAAAGCCACATAAGGATTTCCTAACAGCTTTAACAGAAATACAACCTATAGTCCTTGGTTAGAAAATTATCAGTGCCATTATTATTATTATGATTATTACCACTGACTCAGTTATTATTCTGAATTGATTTTTTTTTTTATGGTACTCAATGGTCCCCAATGACTGTGGAGTTTTTCCCCATGAAAATGAATTCACATGGAATTGGATTCACTATAGAATTTAGGAATGGGAACAGAAAAGTCCTCCTTAAACTTGAGTTAAGTGACTACACATTTCTAAACTAGCATATTCAGAGAAACAAATCTTCTGTGCTTGTATTTGTTTTCCATAGATCCTACATCTTTTGAGATTTCTTATTGTAATGTGGGAATTAGCATTTAGTTTCCAGAGGGCCTTACTGAAAACATTTTTTACTTTCACAGAATTCATGGGCATATGTTTGTTTTGAAATATGAAAATAACTTATACAGATGTAACAAAAATGCAGAAAAAGAACAAAAAAGAAAAATTAACAAACGTGTATTTATGGGATCAAGGAAACTAAGAGGTAGTAGTTCCAGTCACAAGGGTAAAAGAGAATGAAGCAAAATTACCAAGCCATTTCATGTTTTGGTTCAATAATTCAACATAAGCCCTTATTTTCTCTAATAAAAAATATAGCCGGAAAAATTTAGTTTATAGATCAGCAGTAAGATTCTCAGTATAATTATCAGTGTGAGAATGGCTAAGGTAACGAGAGGAACTTTTACTAGCAACAGTCAGTCTTGTGTGACAGACAGGCAGCCTTGGAACACAGCCCTGGTGCTATGACAACTGACATTTAAAACAACTTCCTCAAATACCACCAAAGAAGCAAAGAGGAATTTTACCTTATTTCTCTTACCTCAGAATTTTGACTGTCAAAAATGAGATAAAAAGGGAAGAATACCACCAGGAAACTTAGATTGTTTTAGAAATCTTGAATTTCTAAGTTTAGAAATTTTAGTTTCTAGGAAGGAAAGAAGAAACTTTAGTTTCATTGACATTCAGTCCTCTGATTTTATACTTGAGAATAGATCATTTAAATATATATTTATATATATCCCATGAGCTCTGGATTGTGTGTGTGTGTGTGTGTAGGTGGGTGTATTGCTGGTTAAATCTATCATCTGTCACTTGTGCTAGAATAAACTTAATAGATTTATTCTGAGGAACATCACTATTATCAGTTTTTTAACAGTAGGGGCCAAAATATGAATACATAACATTAGATTGTATCCCAGCGGAAAAGAACTAAGAGAGTTTCTGAAGCAGAGTAGGGAGGTTTGCAGCATTCTGTTATAATTAATGCTTTTCCTGGTCTTTGGATAAAGAGGCATTTATTGCCCTCTGCTCTAAGCTGACATCTATGATGAATTTGCTTTGAACTATAAAACAAAGAGATTTTTCAAAGTATAGACTATAAAGAGATGATAGTTCCTAAGAGGGTGACCAGTATGATGAGAAAAATATTTCCATTCATCATGTAGGTTTATATTTTACCCTATAAGATTAGGAAAGAGAAAGTTATTCTTCCTATGCAAGGATCAGTGAAATAAATCTCAGTAACGAATGCAAAGTTGAATTTTTTAATTCCAAATTAATATTGATAATAAAAGAGTAGCTCAAAATCAATATTTTTTTTTTTAAAGATTTTATTTATTTATTTGACAGAGAAAGACACAGCGAGAGAGGGAACACAAGCAGGGGGAGTGGGAGAGGGAGAAGCAGACTCCCTGCCGAGCAGGGAGCCCGATGCGGGACTCGATCCAGGGACTCCAGGATCATGACCTGAGCCGAAGGCAGTCGCTTAACCAACTGAGCCACCCAGGCGCCCCTCAAAATCAATATTGATCAAACATTTAAGGTAATTTAAAACCATAGTAACATCAATACCATCATATGGATATTGCCAGAATCATACGAGGCCTGGTGGACCAGATGACAGATGGATCAGGAAATCCATGAGGAATTTGTAAAGAGATTACAAACCAATAGGAACCACTCCCAAGTATTATGGGTTCCTCAATCTGATGGCTTTATCTGGTCAGTCCCAGTGTTTCTACTTGTCAGTATCTGAAGACATCCTTTTAATTTGGAACTTTTAGAGAGCCACTGAGTCCACAATATGGCATGAATTATGTCGACTTCACCAAAAGTTAAATGAAATTTCAAACACCAGTGTTGCCAAGGCTTAGCTCGAAAACTTTTCTCCTATTGATATACCCATAGTGGTATGAGGCATAAAAATCTGAAATCATGGAAATGTAGGGAAAATAGATAAGCCAGGTAGCGAATGATACAGTATTTGAGACCTAGGGTATGCATGTGTGGAAAGGAGCGAGGACTTGATGCCAGCAGTGAATGTTTATCAGAGAGCTGAGCCAGAGAGGTGCTGAAGATTTGATTTTTGCCAAAACACAAACGTGGAAGCAGGTGAGATGGCAGGAGGTGGAGACACTGGGTCATCTAAGTTAATTAAGTAAACTGCATCTCTTCCTGGCCTGGGGCTGTTTGTAATAGGCTGGCTGGGTGTGTGGCACAGGGAAGTGCTGACTAGTACCTGAATAATAGAATACTGCTGAGATCATAAATAGAATTGAGTCCAGTAGTGCCTCCGAGGCAATTCTTTCTGCATTTATCTTCTGGTTTACCTTGTTCTCTGCCAGTGCCTCTTCTTCGAAGGTCCATGTGCCATGCTCATCTGGTTGCTTCCTGACGTCTGCACACTGATATATACGTGTGTGTGTGTGTGTGTGTGTGTAGTCCTGTTAATAGGTGTCTTGTGGGAACAATAAAGTTCTGGTTCAGTGAAGGCATAAAAACAGGGAGACCCTGGGGTGCCTGGGTGGCTCAGTGAGTTAAGTGTCCAACTCTTGATTTCAGCTCAGGTCATGATCTCAGGGTTGTGGGATTGAGCCCCACTTCACGCTCCATGCTCAGCGTGTGGAGTCTACTTGAGATTCTCTCTCTTCCTCTGCTTCTGCCCCTCCCCCCCACTTGTGTGCACGTCTCTCCCTCTCTCTCAATAAATAAATCTTTTAAAAAACAAAGAAATGGGGAGACCCTGAAAGCTACATGGTAGGAACACCAAGGCAAACTCTCTGTTCCTTAGTTTTCCTCAGGACACCACTGTTCAATAGTCCTTCAAATCATATAACAGAGTGTGAAAAGTATATCAAAGACGAATGGTGATCCAGAAATGTTTACCATTACTGGGAGTTGCAAGTTCATAATTTTGGGCTAAGAAATAGAAATTTTATTCACTTAGTGTGTATATTAAGAGCAAGGGAAGGAGAGAAGGAAGAAGAGAGGGAGGAAAAGAGAGAGGAGAAAGAAGGAAAGGAAGCAAGGAAGAAAGATGACTTCAGACATAACAATGACAGAAAACCCCAGCCAGGGCGGGGTGTCAGATGAGACTTCCAGAATGGGATGACACCTGAACAGAGTCCTGACAGCTAAGTGGGAGTTATCCAAGGAGGAAAGGTGTGGGTGGGTAGAGATTTGTGGAGAGGGCTTTCCAAGCCGAGGGAAAAGCCTGGAGATGAGAGGGTGGGGCACACGTCAGGAACTGCAAGTAGTTAGATGTGTTGCAAGTGAGAGGAGGGAGTTGGTGAGGGATGATGTTGGAGGCATAGGAAAGGGAAGCTGCACGAGGGGCTTTCGCTATGCTAGGGGATTTGGACTTGATCCTCATGACCATGGGGAGTCCAGAAAGATTCTAAGGGGTACAGTGTCATGATCTGATGTGTGTCTAGAGTCATTCTGATGGCAGTGTGAAGCGTTGGTTGGAGGTGAGTAAGGCTGAGAGAGGAAGGCCAGGTAGAAGGCAATGGCAGGAGTCAAGGGCACACAATGGTGACCAAGACTGTGGTGTGAGGGTGGAACTCAGTATAAGTGGGTGGGTTGGAGGGATATTAAGGAGGTAGAATCAGCTTTTGACTGCTCTGGTTATTATTTCTTTCTAAAAAATGTTTTAATTTTTAAATTTTTTTTCAGCTTTATTGAGGTGTAATGGACAAAATTGTAAGCTATTTATATTATTTTATTTTTAGGATTTTTTTATTTATTTGATATAGAGAGAGTGCATGAGTAGGGGGAGAGGGAGAGGGAGAGGAAGAATCTTCAAGCAGACGTCCCATAGAGTGTGGAGCCCAACATGGGGCTTGATCTTATGACCCATGAGATCATGACCTGAGCCAAAACCAAGAGTTGGATGCTTAACAGACTGAGCCACCCAGGCGCCCCAAACTGTAAGCTATTTAAAGTGTACAAGTTTATGACTTGATACACATATACATTGTGAAAAGATCCCCCCCTATGGAGTTAATGAATTAGTTAACACATTCATCACCGTACATATTTACTTTTGTTTTTGGTGAAAACATTTAAGTCCTACTCTCTCAGCAAATTTTAGTTATATAGTGTAGTGTTATCACCATGTTGTACATTAGATCCTCAGACCTTATTCATTTTATAACTGAGATTTGTACCCTTTTACCAACCTCTCCCTATTTCTCCCCCACCACCCCCAACCACCTGGCAAACACTTTTCTCCTCTCTGTTTCTATGAGTTTGACTTTTTATTTATTTTTTAAAAAGATTCCACATATAAGTGATACCATGTAGTGTTTCCTATCTCTGTCTGGCTTATTTCACTTAACATAATGATCTCCAGATTCATCCATGTTGTTGCAAGTGGCAGGATTTCCTTATTTTTTAAGGCTGAATAATATTCTGCTATCTTTATATCACATTATCTTATCCATTCGTCTGTTGATGGTCTCTTAGGTCGTTCCTATATCTTGGCTATTCTGAATAATGCTGCAATGAACAGGAGAGTACTGGTATCTCTTCAAGATAATGGTTTCATTTCCTTTGGATATATACCCAGAAGTGGGATTGCTGGATCATATGGTAGTTCTATATTTAATTTTTTGAGGAACTTCCATACCGTTTTCCACACCAATTTACATTCTCATCAACAGTGCACATAGGTTCCCTTTTCTCCACAACCTTTCCAGTGCTTGTCAACTCTTCTCTGTTTGATAATAGCCATTCTCACAGGTGTGAGGTGATATCTCATTGTGTTTTTTTTTTTAAATTTTTATTGTTATGTTAATCACCATACATTACATCATTAGTTTTTGATGTAGTGTTCCATGATTCATTGTTTGTATATAACACCCAGTGAGTGCTCCATGCAGAACATGCCCTCTTTAATACCCATCACCAGGCTAACCAACCCCCCCACCCCCCCTCCCCTCTAGAACCCTCAGTTTGTTTTTCAGAGTCCATCGTCTCTCATGGTTTGTCTCCCCCTCCAATTTCCCCTCCTTCATTCTTCCCCTCCTGCTATCTTCTAGTTTTGATTTGCATTTCTCTGATTACTGATGCTAAGCACCTTTTCATGTACCTGTTGGCCATTTGTATGTCTTATTTGTTACCTGTTTGCTACTGCTTAGGTCTGTGCAATGCTGAAAAAAATAGGGATATGACTTTCTCAGCTTTCTTCCCAATATGAACATCTCTCCTCATGTCTTCTGCCAAAGGCCTCCTATAAAACAATGCCTTTTGTGACTACGTGGGTGGGATTTCATATACTTGCCTGAATTTGGTGGCAAAAATATCTTTCAAATACAGTGTTCAATGGAAGGATTCCATTATTTAGATAATTTTGTTTGGTAATACTTGCTATCTCACCCTCTGGTTACTACAAGTGGGTTGCAGGCTTTTTGCCTGCAGCATTATGGAGGACATTCTGGTTGTCTGTTTCAAGCTCAGTCATGCTGAAAAAATATCCTCCAGGAGTCTAGCTAGTGTCTTTGATGGCACTTCAACAACAAGATCAGTGATTAGCAAACATTTGGGTTCATCAGAATCCCCCGGGGAACTTGTTAAATAAAAGATTTCTGGGCCCTGTCTTCAGGTACTCCAATTCCAGTATGTGTGGGATGGGGCCCAGAATCTCCATTTTTAATAAGTGCCCTTAGGTGATTCTGAAAGAAATGGTCAGATAATTACATTACCCACTGCCCTCCCCGAAAACTCCTTTTCGATAATTTGATTGTTTATATTTTACCTGATTTCTGAAGTGGAACTTGAAATAAATGTATTACAACAAATAATGAATAAAAAACATGATTTTTGTATTACGTTCATTTCGCTATTTTGTAAGCTCCAGTCAATTTAAAATAATGAAGGTATGGAGGTTAGGTGAATGGTAAGGTATTCCAGGATGTTAAAAGTGGCTTTGCATGACATTTAGAAATTAGAATGTCCCGATGATAGGGCAAGGAGCAGTTGTGTCTTGCTGTGGGACTTACAGAATGTGCATATGTTAGAGGTGGAGGTGAGCTCCAGAGCTGTGAGACCTGGTGTGTGTTTTGCAGGCAGACAGCATTAGCATCACCCGGTGGAGGCTCTTAGAAATGCACATTCTCAGCCCCACCCTAACCTACTGAATCAGATTTTTGGGGTCTTGGGGGTTTCTGTGTTTTTACAAGCTCTCCGGGTGATTCTGATATACAACGGAATTGAGAATAACTGGTCTAGTGCACTCCTGTTTCTCCATGGAGACTCTGTGTTTGGGTTTTTAAAGTTAGGTAGTGTGTCTTATATTGTGGAGATATTGCCTTGACTTGTTTCTCTAGAATAAATCCACATCTTAGAGTGTATTTAATTAGGATTTAGGTTCACCCTAAAGGGACAGCAAAACCAAGCAACAGTGGGTTTAAAAGGTAGAAATTGCTTTCTCTCTTAAAGTACAAGTTAAGAAGAGTGATCCAGGAGTGGTTTGACCCTCCACAATATTAGAGTCCCAGGCTCCTTTTATTTTATTCCTCAACCTTGCAAGCATTGCATTCCCAAGTCCACCCATCACCTTAGAAGACTGCTCTGTCCGGAGCACAGACATCTACGTCCCAGTCAGCAGAAAGGGGAAAGGCGAGGTAGGGAACTTCACAGGACATTCAGACACCACTGCTCCTTACATTCCACTGGCCAGGGCCAAACCATTGGTCCTCTTTAGCTTTGCAGAAGGTGGGAATGTGGAGTCTTGATTCTAACAGGTGATGTGCCCAGCTGAAATTCAAGAGTTTTGTTTTTGAGGACAATGTGTAAAAGAGAAATAGGGTGAGGAGTAGTGGGATGGACAGGTTGTTTCTGTCACCGTGGGAGTGTATACTTACCCGGGATGTGTACATTTCAAATAGGTTCCTTTTCTTCTTCTCCTTCTTCTTCTTCTTCTCCTTCTTCTTCTTCTTCTTCTTCTTCTTCTTCTTCTTCTTCTTCTTCT